>NC_083341.1:143100457-143327819 GCF_019175385.1 Lycium barbarum | reverse complement strand
TCACTAATGAGCGTTATCCTGAAGATGCGACACTAAACAATTGATATTTCATTTTATCGTAAGAAAATTTCATTTGCTTTCTCCATATATTTGTTATTCATACTTATGATTATTAATTTTTTTTATAACAGTTATGTCCGGACCAGCTCTTGCGCACCTCGACTAATTCCAGGGTATACCTCCCGCCAGCAACAGGTACCAGGTAACTTGTCCACCAAGGCTAGAACACATGGGAAGAAATCGCCTAGTGTTTTGCCTGTACTGGAAATTGAACCTGAGACCTCAAAGTGTTCAACCACTTCATTGATCACTAGGCAACACCCTTGGGTGCTACTTATGATTATTAAACTTCCACTACACACACATTTGTATTTTTTCTCCATTAGCGCCTTTTTCCAATAAAGCCCACGTTTTGCGCTTAAAGTTCCAAAGGACCTTAAGAGGTTTTTTACGCTTTTCGCTTTTGATAACACTGAGAGGTAGCAGTGTTAGTTGGGGCCTGTGCACTTCTAGGTTCATTTTGTGGGAAACTCCTTGCCGAGGGCCTGTACACCCCCGGGATTAGTCGGGGCTCAAAGAGACTCGGACACCCGGCGCTAATCAAAAAAAAAAAAATAACACTGAGAGGTAGCAAAATGAAAAATGGCATAGAATATTATTTTCATCAAAGTAAGACAATACGAAGACAAAGAAGAAGAATACTACGGGTTAATCATCCTAGAAGCAGGAACTTGAGAGAGCAAGATAAAATAATACATACCTTCCGATTTATTCCCCTCAAAACCAGATATGTCTCGCCAAGAGTATCGATTGTTTCCAATGAAAGTGAGAAGTTGCCCTCAATAACTGATGTTGATGCCCTTTTGTAGCTCACTACTACATTATATCCCAAAGCCAGCAACCCACCCAGAGTCATCCGCCCAACCTTAAAAAAAAAAAAAAAAAATCAATATAGTAAGAGGAAAAACAATGATAGAGGCTTTTAGGCCATACACAGAAAGGATTACGCTAAGAAACACTGACATGAAATATTAAGGTGACTAATAAACCTAGATCGTTAGATAGAGAATATTAATGATAGACAATTAATTTTGAAAGAGATTTATCCTGACTTCAATGAAGTTCATTAGGATCACTCTAATGTAATAAGCAATTAAGACTGCATCCTTTACCACAGTTCGCTCAACAACATATCCACGAAACAGACAATTCTGCAGACCTTTATTAATCATGAAAACTTTGCTGCAGTTGAATAAGTCTAATATATGATCAGTCCTTAGTTGCATCTAATTGCAAGTGGTGACTACACTATTCCAAGTGTTAGAAGTTAGAAAAGGCTCCTCTTCAAGCTATTGCAAATATTTAAAACGCACATAAAAAGAAAATGTTTGTGTAACCAATTGGAAGTCGACAAATTAATCAATCAACTCCTGCAAGCAAACTCATGTTCTAATCTTTTTTTTTTTTTTTAATCAAGCAAGAAATATATTCATTTATACTGGAAAAATCTCCCATATAAAGAGGTATACAAAAAAAGAGAACCAACAAAACTAAATGGTTCTACAAAAGATATCCATCCTTCAATACAAATAGGTTCCTTCGATAAAAATAGATAACTCATGGGTGCACCAAAAAGAAACTAAGGATAAAAGGCTATTCTTCAAACGTATAAAGTTAATTCATTTCTATCAAAAGCTCTCATACTTCTCTCTCCAAACTACTCACATAAGAGCTAAAGGAGTAATATCCCATGCCATGTAACTTCTTTGTCTTCTAAGCGTCATTCAACGTTCTGGGCATGCTCCCCGATAATCCAACCCATCTCAAGACTTCCCACCATAATTGTGATGTAACTTGGCAATGTAGAAGAAGGTAGTCTACATCCTCACCCGACTTTTTGCACACAACCCCCCCCCCCCCCCCCCAAAAAAAACAAAACAAAAAAACACACCAACATAGGTAATCCTTCTTCCTCCAGTTTTGGACGGTCAAGATTGCTGCTCTAATCGCCAATCACGTGAAGAAACTTACTTCTCTTGGCGTCCTAATAAACAATTTTTTTGGGAAAAGCGCATCATCTCTAGCTAGCATCTTAACATAATAAGACTTAATTAGAAACAACCGCCATTGCCTGTCCTATCTCCAGGTAACCCGACTTTCTGTTGATAGGGTTTGCTCATAACCACTTCATGTCGCAAACGCATTCTGTGAAGTAGAAACTGTCTCGTCCAAGACCTTCATTAGTCTATTTGCAAGCACCTTAGAAAGGATCTTATAGATGTTTCCCACTAGACTAAAAGGTCTATAATCTTTGATACTCGTTGTTTCCTCCTTTTTGGAGTGATGACAATAAATGAAGCATTGAGGATTCTCACATATTCTCCAATCTCTTGGAAAGCCGCCACCGTAGTCCACCCAAATTGGTCTCCATTTTGCCTTTTCTTTAAATAAACCTTCAAGAACCCAACTATAGCCTCTTTACTTCTTCCTACCCTCGGAACACCACCCTATCTATCTCCATCGTCTCTATAAAATTTCTCCTCTTATGAGCCACCGCTACCCTATGAAAAAAATTTGTATTAGGAACACCTTCCTCCAGCCAACACCTTTGATTTTTATCTCCAATTGATCTCTTGAGCTATAGCTAAAGTAGCTAACTCCATCATCAATGCCTCTTTTTCTCCTTCTCTCTTACCTCTAACTCCCTCCCGCTTCTACCCTATCCAACTCCCCTAACTCATTCATGATCTCCCTCATTTTCACCTCGACCCTCCCAAAACCTCAGTGTTTCACACCCTTTTTTCCTCTTTTAACATCTTCAGTTTCTTTGCTAGAAAAATTAAGGCTTAGCCCCCACCGAGTAACTATTCCACCCGCCTGTTACAGTGTTACTCTATCTCTGAGATTTGTTGCTTTCAACCACATTTTTTAATATGAAAAGTCTTTTCATATTTCTTTCTCTAGTTTCAACTTTCACCCAACATGATAAGAGAATGATCTAAGATCAAGTCAAGATCTTGATGTGGAATCCTCAGATCTAGCCTAAGGGAAAGTGGTTTTTATCAAAAGAAGATCAACAAGAGAATAATTATCCATAGCAGTTTCTCAAAAAATAAAAAAATTATCAATAAACTTTGGGAGCGCTCCTCCATGGCCCTAGATAACGCCGTACATCCCATCCTTTCCTTTGAAAATATGATGGTATCAAAGTCCCTTCCTAACACCAAGGGGCGGGGGGTGTATCCCATTCCATTAAAGAATTAGGCATCGCCCCCAAAAATCCCTTTTGTACATTCCTCCACTGGCTCGTACATCCCCCAAAATTCCTACACCTCTCCGCTTCCTAGATCTCTAATGTGAGCCTGAGCCGCACTCATAACACTCCACTTTCTCTACCTCCAACACCTCTAACTCTGTCTCATCTCATAATAATAAATGTCCCCTGCACTCCCTATTGTCAGGATAAAATCATATTTCATCCACGCCCTCCCCATATGCTTCTAACAAAAGCATCGGTCATTGATCGCCACCCCCAATTTAGTTTCATGAAAGCATAGCAGATCGCACCCCATTCCTTAATGATCTTAACCATCAACAATTTTTTTTTGCCTTCCCCCCTTCTTTATCCTCTTCCACTTTACCACCCAACCATTTTTACCATACCTCTTCTTGTATATGGTAAGTGGTAATATTTGCCAACTTATTACTACCTTTTACTATGGTTTTTGAGTTAAAAAATGATCAATTGAGACAAGAAAGCTAATGAATTGTGATTAAGGCTTAGTTCTTTTTACACTTACACAGTTACACTAGGGTTGGTGTTTGCTAGAAGTCCCTTTATTCAAAATAGGGACCTTTTTATGAAAATAAACTTGTATATATATAAAGTATAAGTGTGAGATTCAGAGAACCTCTTACTTAGAGAAACCTCCTTTTCTCTTAAAAGACAAATTGTTTAGTATTGGGATAAAATGGATCTAGATAGAATATACCCCATATAGATGATTTGTGTAACTAATCTTAACTAGATTAAAATTGAGGCATAGATCATTAATTGAATATCAAAATAAACTACTTACCTCAAATTCAGCTTTGGGCCGAATGATGAAATTTTTGTCAACAATCCGTTGATCACCCAGAGAGAGATAGTATCTGATACCCGATTGCCGTACCTTAATCCAATCATTAATGCGTGCTTCTTCACTTGCAGATGGAGGTCTTAGGTACATCTCAATAAAACTATGAAAAAACCTCCAGAAAGTCAGTTGTGACTACCATTTACAACGAGAAGTGCAAGCACAATGGAGGAAATAGTTCATAGAATTTGTTATGGCAATAATGTCGCACTGCTAGGTAGAACCTAGAGTCTAGAACTCACTTGTCCACATGTGCTTCCTTTCCATGAAATACATGAGATGCATGCTCACCTTCGATTTGCTGCACAAGGGAATTTAACTCAGAGCCAGATTTATGTTTCTTATACAAAAAGGCAGCCAGTATATAAAGGTACAGTGCTCTAAGGAACCATGAAAAGTTCAAAAAACTTAAACAGGAATCTTTCTTGGATTACACCATCAAACAAGGGGATACGCTTCTTCATAATAAAAATACAGGTTGAAAAATGAATTATCTCTAAGCAGCATGCTCCTTTATTTTGGGGATAGTAGTCTCCCAAACTGGAGGTCTTTTATACAAACAAAAACACTGCCTCCTGAATTATCAGATTAATCCCCTAAGCTGGATAGGTTATACATTTAATGAGTGATTAACTTGGTGTAAATAAAAGTTCTAAAAGGCCATATGTAGCAAACAAGTTATTCATAGAGTCAGTCTGTGCTACATGAAGAACATAAGTTAGATGACAGAACGCTAAGACCAGGAAGTAGAAGATCATAACATGAGTGATTCAGAAAGAAGCCTATTAACTGAACACACATCCGTGAATGATCAAATGTATAATCTGCACATAAAACCATGTGCACATCCAAGGTAAAAGGAACAAATCAGCTATAGAAAAAGTGTTATTATCATTGGACAGAGGGTAAACTACCACCCAACACCTGCTTCATGTTAAAAATTGCATCAATAAATACTTAACAAGATTTGCAATTGTATCAGGGCCAGCAACACTGAATACACAGATGTCAACAATCATGTCAACATGACATTTCATATTAAGGTAGAAAGGAATGGACAATCTCTCGTGTAAAAGTAGGAACGCATACCATTAAATTCCATAGAGTAACATTTAGAAATTAGAAGTGAGCCTTACACACCTCACTTTTGCATTTGAGCTTGTAAATTGGCTCTCTAAATGATGAGACAAAACTGTTGTTAATTCTAATCTGCATAAATACATAGGGAATTAATAAAATTTTGCAAGAAGACAAATTAGCATAGGAGACTTCAAATTTTACCTGAGCGTGATGAAGGTCTGGTTCAATATGCTTCCTGAACAGAGGGAAAATACTGTCGATTAGGGAATCCAGCGGGCAAGATTCTCCTATATCGTACTGAACTTTAGAAAGAAGACTGAAGTGAACACCGCCAACCTAAGTGACAGGCAAACAGTAACTATTTGTATGAGTCATATAGAAGTAATTGCTCCATGGTTAAACAGAATGCAGCGTGAAAAGATATGGATTTTACCACAGCAACTCGTATATCTAGCAAAGACCGTAGTCTTGCGTGCAAAGCATAAGCACCATCAACTATTACCTATAGAAACAATGATCATCAAAACATAGATTTAGAAAGGACTGGGAAACAAATAGTAAGCATTCTCACCACTCCTGATGAGCTACTTTTTATTGCTTTGGTACCAATACGTCTTCTCCCTTGGAAATCAAACACTGGGATAAATGTATCACGACCATTTATCAGGTCCTACTCAAACAGGAAACAAATTTTAAAGTGATCAGATAAAGGACCACAACACAGAGAGATTAAACTGTTCTAAAATTATTAGGCCAATTGACCGATGTATTCCAAGGCTGCTGGCACTGAAATCTACAGACAACTGAACTTTACAAAAAATCCTATTATCCTAAACCAAAAAAGAAAAAGTAAAAACTATGTTTGGGCCTCAGAGCAAAGAGGTGATAAACATTTAACCCAATAACAACAACAAGAACAAGAACAAGAACACACCCAGTGTATTCCCACAAGTGAGGTCTGGGGAGGGTGGTGCGTACGCAGCCTTACCCCTACCTTGTGGAGGTAGAGAGGTCGTTTCCGAAAAAACCCTTGGCTCAAATAAAGCAGTTTAAACACAAGTTTGAAGAGGAAATACCATAATGAAGAACAGATACATACATTTACGCAATAACAACAAGATACCCAGTGAAATCCCACAATGTGGGGTTTGGGGAGGGTAAAGGGTACGCAGACCTAACATAATGCATGTTTCCGATACATGAATTTACCCAATATCAGTTAAAATTCATGTTTAATAGGTATAGACGGAAAAAAACACTATACCTCAAGATTGTTGACAAGAAGATCAAAGTCAATTAAATCCATATCATTGCCATCGTCGACTCCAGTGCGATAGTTGTCCATTGAGACAACAATACAACCAATGACAGATGCAACTTTGTCCGCTAAGCTTCAGAAATGATTGAATTTGACATGATTAAGTAGGTAGGTAATTAGTAGTAATGGATGGATGCAAAAGAGAGGAGTATGTATACCTGGTTTTACCTGAGCCACTTGGGCCACCAATGCCAACAGTTACAAGACCGTCCTTCTTAGAACGAAGTTCTTGAATAGATTTAACCAACAAGTAATAGCCATGATCAAAGGACTGTAACATTTCAAAAAGATAATCATTTCTATGTCATTGAGTATCCAAGTGGAAGGAAAATAGTTTGTCCTTTATATTCATGATTTTCAAAGCAAATTGTAATGGAAGAATCAACAAATTGACGACTATATGAGCATGATCATTGAAGAGCATAGATAGATACATACGAGGTGAAGAGGAAGAGATTGAAGAATGGAAGGAGAAGAAGAAGAAGAGGAAGTTGAAGGCTGCTGTTGTTGCCGCCCTCCTTCTTCAAATACTCGCTGCACCACGTCATCATCCATAACTCTTTTCCGGCAAACCCTGATAACAAAATCGATTCAGGAAAAAGGATCTTTGATTACTTCTTGTGGCTTTGCTTATTAAAGTAGTAGTAGAATACAATCAAACATTCATTCAAGTCTTCTATCTATGTATGTATGCGTGTTCATTTCTGAGTTTTGGTGTACAAGACGATTTAGCATTTCACCGTATTTTGCTGTTTAATTACCCTTCTCAATAATTTCCTTTTTTTCTCATAGAGTAAAGCAAAAGAGACGAATTATTCCATTTTCTCATACGGTTAATCTTTGTTTTTGACAAAACTCAAAAAAAGAAAAAAAAAGAAAAAAAAGACAGAAGCAATTTTTTATTAGATAAACGGGAGTGCAAATATAAATGTCAAAATAGTTACAAATTAGAAATTCTAAATTAAAATATATGCAAATTATTCAACATCTAGACACGAAAAGGAATATATCTAGTAGTAAAAGTTAACAAGTAAAATAAAAAACAATAATGTTAATGAATGCCTATGTGACCCCTAACCTGATGAAGCGTCTAAGCCACTATTCATATGTGAGATGTTTCGTTTCAAACATCATACGGAAATTAAGTACTTTTGAGTTCTCAAACAACAATATAATGAATTTCAATTTTGACGTCATGTTACTAGTCATTAGATGTTAGAGGCAGGTAAGTACTGGTGACACTCAATTTTGGCCCTCCACATTTTAAATTAACTAGTCAAGTTTCTTGAATTTCAAACAAAGTGAAATACGTATTCATAAAAGTCAAAAATATTTTCTTAGTAAGTTTTGGTGCTATTTTGTCATTTCATTTGTCAAAATATCCTAATATGTATCATATACTATTTTACATATATTTTTTAAGTATCAATCACGTTTGAAATTAGTGTTTAGTTTAGTACTTATATCAAAATTGTCAATTAAAGCCATTCATGAATTAATTAGTCTATTTTTTGCAACTAAATATTTTACCTTGTTAAATTTAAGAAGCTTAATTAATTAATTAATTTTGAAACACTATTGCGGCCAGTTTTCTTTCTTTTTGTGCGCGGAGTGCCCTTCTTTTGGGCTGGTCTTTATATTTTGCCCCTCATTTATGCCTTCTTTAATTTTTGCCCCTGCCGCTTGTTTAATGAAAGTTTTTTGACAAAATTACCCTTACCCCATTAAAACCCTTTCTATTTCGTCATTTGCCCTTTTCTTTTCTTTTTTTACTTCTTCGTTCCTCCTCTGTTTTGTGTCTGTCTTATCTGTCTTAAAATTTAGGTACGAATTTGGATCTTTTGCTCTTTTCAATATTTGTTTTTATGTTAAATTGTTGTTTGTTGAATTGATATTTTTGTCTTCGTCGTTTTTTATATTTAATTGATCCTTTTTTATTTAAAATTATAGTGTTTTGTTAAAGTGTCTGTATGATTTTTTGAACTTTAGTTTCGTTCCCCATGTATATATTTTGGTTTTTTGAATGTCGTATTATGAATGTCGTAATATGTTTTAGTTGATTTTGATATGCGTTTTGGTTTTCTCTTTGTTGAATCTTTGAAGTTTTGCCTGTGAACAACTGTTTTATGTTGTTGCTGTTGTTTTTGTTTAATAATCTGGTTTTTGTGAAGAATGTGTTTGTGTGAGGCGGCATATGCCTGTTCCGGCAGAATTTTTGTTTTTTGAAACTGAATTTATGTCTATTCCGGCATAATTTCGTGATTTAAGTTAGTTTATAAGTGTTTTGATTTTTTGGTTTTTTTTTTTTTGTTAATAATGTTGGTTTTTATGAAAGTTTATATGTTTTCATGATTATAAACTTTAGTTTAAGATTTTTGGTGTTTTTTTTGTTTAGTAACCTGTGTTTTCATGAAGACTGTGTTTGTCTGAGGCAACATATGCCGGGTCCGGCAGAGTTCTTGGTTTTTGAAACTGAAGTTATGCCGATTTCAGCATAAAGTTATGCCTGTTCCGGCATAACTTCATGAATTAAGTTAATTTATGTGTGTCTTGGTTTTTTAGTGTTGTCTTGTTAATAATTTTGGTTTTTATGCAATCTTATGTGTTTTTGGTGTTGTTTTGTTAATAATGTTTTGTTTTGCTTATGAAAATGAAAGTTGCCTCTAACAGCATACTTTGTTCTTTTGTAAAGTTAACTTCTGCCTCCTCCGACAGACTTTTCTAGTTCTTAACACTTGCGTAAATTTTTGTTTTGCTCATGAAAATGAAAGTTTGCATCTAACAGCATACTTTGTTCTTTTGTAAAGTGAACTTCTGCCTCCTCCGGCAGACTTGTCTAATTCTTAACACTTGTGTACTTTTTTATTTTGCTTATGAAAATGAGAGTTGCCTTTAACAACATACTTTTTTCTTTTGTAAAGTGAACTACTGCCTCTTCCGGCATACTTTTTTAGTTCTTAACACTTGTATACTTGATGTTTTGCTTATGAAAATGAAAGTTTGCCTCTAACAGCATACTTTGTTCTTTTGCAAGGCGAACTTCTGCCTCCTCCGGCATACTTGTTCAGAACTTTGCCTGGTTATTTTTTGTCAACTGAAGTTACTGTAATTTCAAGTCTAAGTCATTGAGCATTGTATATTAATCAAATGGAACGTATGAACTAATCAAAATCAGAACAAAGCAATAAATTTGATCAATTCTATGTTGTTGAGTAAAATTATGATTCGCAATGTTGAATCTCAACTGAATATCAGTTGTTTAGTTCATAGAAGATGATTTATTGTTATTTTCAAATATTAACAAATCTAAACTTAATAAAGCATCAAATTGAGTTGAATTACGTTCAATTGAAACGCTATATATTATATATTTACCTTTTCCGACGTTGTAGCAGCAAAATCAATGGAGATTTCTCCGGTGAAATGTTGAAACGATGGAACGATTGAAAGGTTTGTTGTTGAAATGATGGATAGGTTTAATTGGATGTTTGGGGTTCGTTACAGACTTTCAGGTTTTTATATGTTATGGGTAGGGATAGTAACGTCTTTTTCTTATTATCTTTTAGCTCAAAAGGGCAAATATTAAAGACCACGCATTACATGGGCAAAAATTAAAGACCAGCGCATTTGAAGGGCATTCGCGCCAATTTCTCGCTAGATTTTAATTCCTAAACCAGCTCATTGCCACTTCATTTTCAGACCCAAAATTTATTTCCCAAAGACCAAAATTAAATCCCAAAACCCCTTTCATCCGGCAAAATCACAGTTGGCAAAAGCCACTTTCAGTAAATTCCAAACGAGTTTTATCCCATTTTGGGAAAAAGCTTTCTTCTCCTTTGTCCAGCCAATTCAAACGGTAAAACCCCTTTCTCTTTTACTTTCCGATTTTTGTTGACTTCCAGTACAATATTTGAATTTCAACTTAGGTTCAAATCCGGAATTCACCAGTCCCGCTGTCCAAACCCAGCCTTTTGCCAATTCTCATTCCAAATAAATTCTAACTCTCTTCCCTCACTTTTAATTTTCACCGGCTCAAAGTGATGCGTTCAAATCGTTGGCTCATTTTATTTTTTTCTTAATCTTATTTCTGTCCATATTAGGATTTTGCATTGGTTTGGGATTAGCTGTTGTGTTATGAGTTTTAAGGGATACAATAGAACCAGGATCCTACGATGTTGGATTTTGATTTCGATATCAGTATTGTCTTTTGTCCTTGGAAACTTAGTAAAAATGTAATTTGAGTTGTATGTTGCTTGCCACTGAGTTTAACTCACTAAGGTTAAGTCGACTTTGGTCTTGCCTGGTAAAAATGTTCATTTAGTGAGCTCTAGTTTGTTCCATTCTATTGTGCCATAAGTTTAAGCAGCAATTTCTTTTAATTTTGACTTATTGAACTCCTTAAAACTTGTTTGTGTTTTAAGCGTACAAGTCTATGTTGGATACAATTTATATGATCCGGGCATTTTTCTCTAAACTTGAAGTCTTAGTTCTGTCCATTCATGGGTGTTGAATGTTTGGTTGAACTTGTAACTTGTTCAAACTTTAAAGAGTTTTTTTGTCCTGAACTAAGTATTAATGTGGTGTTCTTTGAGGTTTACGTCGACTTGGTTTGATGGCAACATATTTTCGTTTAATATATCATAAGCTCTTAGTGTATAATGAAGAATTTGTGACTTCTTCCGTTATTTGTATGCACTAGTAGCCATAGCAACATTTCCTTGATCCTTACCAAATTCTTATTTTTCCTTTGGTACATGGAAAATGTCGAACGAGTTCGCTCGACTCTCCCTCTGCATTCTGTGTTGGGCTTCTAGCCTAACATTATAAATAGGGAAAAGGGTCAAAATATCCCTCTACTTTGAGAAAAGAGCTAAAAATATTCTCCGAACTTATTTTGGGTTAAAAATACCCTTCCCGTTATGAAACTTTTCAAGCATACCCCTCTATTAACAGAAATATCCATTCCCCAAAAAAAAAATCATTTTTTGACCCGATCCAAACTTAACCCGACCCAAATAAAATAATAACACCTTAGTCCACCAAACAACACTTAAACGTTCAAATCCTCTTCACCAAGATAAAGAACAGTATCAGCAATTACTTTTTCTATTTCTCACCAAAATTAAGTTTTGATTTTCGGTTTTTGAAGAGAGTATTGATGTCAGAAGGGTTGTTAAGCTTTATATCAGGAAAACAAATGCTGACTCCATCTTTTGTGAGTTGAACATCACACCAAGCAATCCAATCGGCCGAGCTAATTGTTGATGCCAAAATATAGGCATTGTAGCTTGAATCAGGAAGTAACCCAGAAAATCTGCCATGAGCTATGACTTTTGGTGCACCTCCTGCAAATAAAAGAACACTGCTATTAAATATTTTTAAAAACAGGGGGTGCTAACTAATTCACCTTGGAAATCCTATCTGGAATTCTGCCCTTTTTTTGGGGGAAAATTTTCATTGTTTTCGTTCTATCTTTTTTCCTTTTTGGAGAAGGTAGTTCGGTTTTTTATGGATGAGTTTCTGCCAAACATTTGCATCAACTACAGCGGGAAATAAGAAGACAGTTTTGCAAAGAGAACATTTTTTTTTCTTTTGAATATCAAAAACATCTTGGCAAGTTTCTCCATAATCTAAAGATCACGGGAAGCAACCGAAAATCAAAACTTAATTTTGGTGAGAAATAGAAAAAGTAATCGCTGATATTGTTCTTTATCTTGGTGAAGAGGATTTGAACGCTTAAGTCTTGTTTGGTGGACTAAGGTGTTATTATTTTATTTATGTCGGGTTAAGTTTGGATCGGGTCAAAAATGGCTTTTTTGGGGGAATGGATATTTTTGTTAATAGAGGGGTATGTTTGAAAAGTTTCATAACGGGAAGGGTATTTTTAGCCCTTTTACCTTATATATTCTCTCCGAGTCGGCCTACAGCCCCATAGTGATCGACAGTAGCAGCAGCAACAAAATGACGGAACCGCAGAAATGGGTTAAGCCCAATTAGTTAACTATGTCTTTACTTTATTTCTTTTATATATTTGTGTTGTCAGCATCGAAGGGACTGGTGGTGGAATGGAGAAGTTCAAGGGAAGGTGGAAGCAAAGAAGGTGGCGTATGCGAAGTTGATAGAAAGCAAGGATGAGGTGGAGCAGTGGACGAATAGGGAACTTTATAAGATGGCGAGGAAGGAGGCGAAGTTGGCGGTTTCGACGGCAAAAACGGCAGCTTTTGAACGCCTTTATGCTGAACTAGAAGAGAAAAGAGGGGATCAGAAATTGTTCAGGCTAGCCAAGGCGAGGGAGAGAAAGGCACGTGATGTGGTTCAAGTGAAGTGCATCAAGGACGAGCATGACAAAGTATTGGTAGAGGAGACTCTCATTAGACGGAGATGGCAGTCATACTTCTCCAAACTCTTAAATGAAGAAGGGGACAGAGACATTGTGTTGGGAGATTTAGAACATACAGGAAGGCGTCACGATTTTGGGTATTGCAGGAGTATTAAGGTCGAGGAGGTTAAGGGTGCTATTCGTAGGATGCGCAGGGGAAGAGCGACCGGACCTGACGAGATTCCTGGAGAATTTTGGAAGAGTGCGGGCCCAGCAGGTTTGGAGTGGGTGACTAGGTTGTTTAATGTCATCTTTAAGACGGCAATGATGCCTGAAGAATGGAGGTCGAGTGTAATGGTCCCTCTATACAAGAACAAGGGAGATATCCAGAGTTACAACAACTATAGAGGTATCAAGCTGCTAAGCCATACTATGAAAGTGTGGGAAAGGGTAGTGGAGATGAGGGTGAGGAAAGACGTGTCTATTTCAGAGAATCAGTTCGGATTCATGCCGGGACGCTCAACTACAGAAGCCATCCATCTTGTGAGGAGACTGGTGGAGCAGTATAGGGAGATCCTATGGAGATGCTTGGAGGCTAAAGGTGTACCTGTGGCGTACATTAGGGTGATCAAGGACATGTATGAGGGAGCCAAAACTAGGGTAAGGACAGTAGGAGGAGACTCAGAGCACTTTCCAGTTGTGATGGGGTTGTATCAAGGATCAGCTCTTAGTCCGTTCTTATTTGCCTTGGTGATGGATGGATTGACGCGACAAATTCAAGGTGAGGTGCCATGGTGTATGCTTTTCGCGGATGACATAGTCCTGATCGATGAGACTCGTAGCGGAGTTAACGCTAAGCTGGAGGATTGGAGACAAACTCTGGAGTCTAAAGGGTTTAAGCTGAGTAGGACCAAGACAGAGTACTTAGAGTGTAAGTTTAGTGAAGCACCTCAGGAGGCTGGCTTGGAAGTGAGGCTTGGTACCCAAGTCATCCAGAAGAAAAGTAGTTTCAAGTATCTTGGGTCTATTGTGCAAGGCAGCGGGGAGATTGACGATGATGTCACACATCGTATTGGGGCAGGGTGGATGAAATGGAGGCTTGCTTCCGGAGTGCTATGTGACAAGAAGGTGCCACCACAACTTAAGGGAAAGTTTTACAAAGTGGTGGTTAGACCGACTATGTTGTATGGGGCGGAGTGTTGGCCAGTTAAGATTTCTCACGTTCAAAAGATGAAAGTTGCTGAGATGAGAATGTTGAGATGGATGTGTGGCCACACCAGGAGTGACAGGATTAGGAATGAGGATATTCGGGACAAGGTGGGAGTGGCCTCGGTGGAAGACAAGATGCGAGAAGCGAGATTGAGATGGTTTGGGCATGTGAAGAGGAGAGACACGGATGCCCCAGTGCGGAGGTGTGAGAGGTTGGCCGTGGATGGTTTCAGACGAGGTAGGGGTAGGCCAAAGAAGTATTGGGGAGAGGTAATTAGACACGACATGGCGCAGTTACAACTTACCGAGGACATGACCTTAGATAGGAGGGTTTGGAGGACCCACATTAGGGTAGAAGGTTAGTAGATAGTCTCATTATCCTGTCTTATTAGTAGTCGCATTATCGTAGTATAATTTCTTGTGCTCTGATTTATGCTATTATCTGTTATTTCCTGTGCTTTGATTATTCTATGTTATCTGTGTCGCTTGCGTTACTTCATTTCCAAATCGCTGTGAATCTCTTAGCCTTATCTGACCTCTTTTTATGTTTTTTATTGAGTCGAGGGTCTTTCGGAAACAACCGTCCTACCTTGGTAGGAGTAAAGTCTGCGTACACTCTACTCTCCCCAGACCCCACGTTGTGGGATTTCACTGGGTTGTTGTTGTTATATATTTGTGTTGTATTACATGACTAACACTTTACTTTGTTTTACTTTCTTAGTCTAGTTGAATCTCTAGGGCAGGGCGTGGATTATTTGTAGTCGCATAGTGTAAATTCTTTTTTATGTGAATTCGAAGAATAACGCGATTTTTAGAAAACCAAAAAGGAGTTTCCAGAATCTCAAAAGGCTAAGTTTGTTTTCTAGGCATATCAAGGAAAGTACAAAATGTGTTTCTAAAAAATGGTTCAAATGTTTGGTTAAGTTCAGAATTCAACATCTTCCCTGCAGTCACGTTTTTGTCTAAAAAATAAAGGCAAGAGCAAGTGCGTTTAGCGCCTTAAATGTTTCAAACAAAAAATCAGTTTGTTTTCATTGCTAAAAAGGAAACATGGGTTTACTTCAAATCATTTTTTAAGGTTCAAATATATTTTTGTTCAAAGAAGCCAAAACAGATTTTAAAGGCTTAGATACATTTTTGTGGATTTTCTAATTTGATTTGTTAAGTACCAAACGTATTTCAAATTTAGAACTTGTTAAAATAACTTAAAGATCTCTCGTGTCTTTCGAGTTATACAAGTGAACCCATTAACAGATTAAGAAGTTGGATTATCTATATAATTTAAAATCTCAATAAGCCGTGTATATTTTGAACAGATTCACTCCTTCCTAATTAGCGTAATTATATAATTAATTCATTAATTGAATTGAAAATATAATTGACAGCTAAAAATGATTTTCAAAAGTAAAACGCTCCCCAAAGCTCATTTTTTGAATAAAACATATTTTTTTTAAAAATAAAAATAATTAGCCATGAGTAAGCTTCTTTCAAACTTTGTACATACGACTCCTTAAACACATTTACAATCAAGTTACACAAATTTTTAGCCATAAAATGTTAGATCCGTAGGTAAACCACATTGGGCAGATCCTTAATACCGAGGTGTTTAACACCTTCCTTTTGGGATCACTAAAACCCTTACTCGTTCTCTAGATTTTTTTTTTAAAGGTTTTCAAAAATTAACCTTTAAATTGGTTTCCTAATTCTCATTCAATAAATTAGCGGCGACTCTATTTGTTCTCGACAAAGAGGCCAAGTTATGAGAATCTTTTATGCGCGAGCTTAAAAGCGGACTGTAACAAGTACAGCCGGATTATTGTTGACTCTTCAGTTTACGTTCAGTTACTTTATATTTCATTACAGTATTAGTTTCAGTCGCCTTACATACTCGGTACATTATTTCGTACTGACGTCCCTTTGCTTTGGGACGTTGTGTTCATGCCCGCAGATTCAGATTGGTTGTCGGGAGGATCGCACTAGTAGTAGTTGCCGAGTACCAGCCAGTGTGGTAAGCTCCGTATTATTCGGAGTTACCAGGTCCAGAGTTTGTGTATATAGATGATGGGTAGGTTGGGGCCCTGTCCTAGCCATAGTACAGTCAGTACTCTCTAGAGACTTGTAGATGAATCATGTATATTATGTATGTCAGTATGGTGGCCTTGTCGGCCCTTGTGTATATCCATTTTGGTATTGTTGGATGTAGACGTTCATGGCAGTCTCGTCGGCTTGCATAATTATGTATATATGTTGTGGGTGTGTGCCATTTTAGATATGATAGCTAGCATTTACAGATGTTTCAGAATGCGGCCTTGTTGGTTTTGCCTGTTTGCAGGTAGGCCTCCTCTGCCTCAATCGAGGGTTACCCCTCCAGAGTTACAGTTATAAAGTGGTACGCTTGGGCAGTTTACAGCACCAGGTGCCGACCACACCTTTCCAGATTTGGGGCGTGACAAACTTGGTATCAGAGCAGGTCTGTCCTAGGAAGTCTATAAGTCGTGTCTAGTGGGGTAACAAGGAAGGAAAGGGATACACATTTATTCATGATCAGCTGAGGAAAAATGGAAGATTAGTAGTAGGGCCAATAGAACAGCTCAGGAAAGATTTAATTCAGCTTTGGCGTGACTCATCCTTGGGAGGACATTGTGGCATTGATTATACTTTTAGAAAGTTGTATGCACTGTTTTATTGGAAGGGCAGGAGAGAGGATGTACAGGATTATGTAAAAAATTGTCATACTTGCCAAAGACACAAATATGACAACTCCCCATATCCTGGACTGATCCCACCCTTGAAGATTCCCTCTTTAGCTTATGGAAGTGTTACTATGGACTTCATAGATGGATTGCCTAAATCTAAAGGAAAAACTCTTATATGGGTAGTTGTGGATAGGTTAACTAACTATGCTCATTTTTGGGACTGTCACACCCCTATACAACCACTAATATAGCCAAATCATTCATGGAAAACATCTATAAGTTGCATGGAATGCCAGAAGACATTATCAATGATAGAGACCATGTGTTCACTAGTAAGGTTTGGCAATAATTATTTGCCATCTTGGGAGTAACACTGAACACTTCTACTGCTTACCATCCACAAACAGATGGGCAAACAGAACTACAGAAGTAGTGAATAGGTGCTTAGAAACTTACCTGAGATGCTTTTGTTCTGATTCTCAAAAGGATTGGTTATCTTATTTGGTTACTGCAGAATGGTGGTATAACACCATATATCACAACTTTATTCAAACTACCCTTATGAGGCTCTTTATGGACAAACCCCTCCTATTCATCTGCCCTATGTTGCTGGAGATTCAACTCTTGATAAATGGATAGGAATTTGGTTACAAGGGAATTCAAGATGCAGTTGCTGCAATACCATCTGAAAAGGGCTCAACAAGGATGGTGGATCATGCCAATAAGCACGAAACAGACACACAGTTCAAGGAAGGAGATTGGGTGTACCTAAAAATCCAACCTTACAGGCAAGTAATTTTATCAGGAGGCAGTTTTACAAAATTATCTGCCAGGTACTATGGTCCTTATCAGGTCTTGCAAAAGATAGGACCAGTAGCTTACAAGTTATCCTTACCAGAACAGTTGCTACTTCATTCAACTTCCATGTCTCACAACTTAAACCATGCCATACACTACCTACTACCATTTCTCATCCTCCTGTCATTGATTTATCCAGTCCTTACTGTCCAAAACCAGAACAAATTTTGGATAGAAGGATGGTGCAAAAAGGAAATGAGGCTGCCTCGTAGGTGTTGGTGCAATGGGATCAATTGAACAGGGAACAAGCAACATGGGAAGATTACAAGACATTGAGGATCCAGTTTCCTCATTTTTTCCTTGAGGTCAAGGAAGCTCTTAAGGAGGAAGGACTGATACAAATTGGAAATTGTTACTGTTTTTGCTAATTGTACTTTATGCTTGCGTAAGGATACATGTCTGTTAAGTTCGTTAATTAGAAGGGCTATCTATAAGTATCTTAGTTATACAATTTAGTCCCTTAGTACTTTATTTTCCAGTTTTGGTATTTACACATTTTACCCATCTTTTAATAGGATTTAACACTTAAGTCCTGAGAATTTAGTTATGCTGTGTTGTTCTCTAGCGAGATGAGGAGGATATATTCTGTACTTGTTTTCCCAATTGAGGTAATGAGAAATATACCTATTAGCGTAACCCTACTTTTTTCTTCTTCTTTAGTCTTAATTGTTCTTCTTTTTCTAGCTGTAATTTTCGTATTTGCATCAATTTTCTTACATTAATGTGCCTTTGTAATTTGTATGCAATCTAATGGAAACTTCCCACTAGCTACCCTTCTTCTTTCAAAGAAGAGAGACTTATTCCTGTTGCTTTCTTACTAAAGACCCACTTAGTGGTCCTAATTTTATTTTTGTGGAAAGAGAGTTAAAAGACCGAACAAAAGCTTTGAGTCACTAATCAAGTTCTGCCTAATTATTGTATTTCTAAGTGGATTCAGAAGATTAAGTGGAGATTGATTCTAACAACTGTAATTTGTGATTCTACTTTCCCTAGTTGACTTTTAAATGTGACCTTGTATGCAAATTTAAAAAGCAATAACCATAACTCCCTTCCCCACCCCCCACCCCCCGCGGCGCCTACACCCACTCCAGTATGATAGTTATGGTTGAATATAACCATTTACAATTTGAATAAAAGAAAATAATTTTAAAGAATATTTTTTATGTTATTTTCAATTTCTAATAAAAAGATATAAAACTAAAAATATAAAACTTTTGCAACAGTCAAGTTCTGATATGAAGAACAGACCATCCCATATTTTTTATTATTATAAATATAAAAATAATGCAGTGCGAACCAACTGATCCTATTTAGAGCCCGTTTGGATGGGCTTATAAGTTGCTTATAAGTTGTTTTCAGCTTTTTTGGGTGTTTGGCTGACCAGCTTAAAGTCATTTTGCGCTTAAAATAAGCTCAAAAAAATGATTGGGCTCATTTGACTTAGCTTATCTAAAACAGCTTATAAGTAAAAAAAAAAAAAATTGATCCCAATTTTTTTTTTTTAGCTTATAAGCTATTTGCAGCTTATAGACATAAGTCCATCCAAACATGCTTTTAAATATCAACACTTTGAACATCGTAAAAGCATCGATTGAAAAAGACTATCATATAGAGTTAGGACAGCAAGAGCAATTTAAGTTTGACTTTTGGATAAATGGAAAAGATTGTGAACTAAGAGGAAAAAGTGACTAGATAAGTGGACTTTTACTCCCATTAATTGTGCATTGAATTAAGTACAGTAGTCATCCCATATGGTATTAATTATAATAATGACAAGTTGTTTTTAATGATTCCTTACATAATTTCAAAACTAAAAAGTTGGGCGTGGATATTAAGGTTATATTCTTTTCTTTATGAAATAAAATAATGACAAATCCACCTGAAGATGATGCTACTCCCATTATTAGATTCTTTTTTCCACTCAGAAGAGAAGTTCCCAAAAAAGTCAACGCACCCTCTTCCCATCCACTAGGCACTAATTATTTTTCTACTCATTTTGTTCCTTTCTTTTTACCGCGGAGGACTGCCCCTTTTTTTTTCTTTTCTTTCACCCTTTCCATCATAATCAATGCGACCAGTAACTCATTGACATTTATCTGTCCGTCATATAAAAATGAAACGATAAAAAAGGATGAATTGTCAATGACATATTGCACGCATTGATTACTATTGAAAAGAGGTTTAGAGAGAACAAAAGTAGGAAATAATCTCAATTTCTCGTCGTTAGAAAAGAAGAAAATAAATTCATTGATTTTGTAGGAGTAAGGTTTGCGTACACTCTACCTTCCTCATGAGATTTTACTGGGTTATTATTATTATTTTGTCGTTAGATAAGGAAAAAAAATGAAAGGAAATAAAATTGGTCAAAGAAAAGAAAGGAGAGGAAAATTTATTAAAATCTGGGTAGAAAAGAGGGTGGGGTGGAGGGGGATGTTGACACATTTATTCTCGTCTTAAATAATCATTCTTTAACTCGTATTACTCCTTGACAAGTGCATAATAATATTACTTTTCCTTTATGATTACATATGTGGTGTCGAATTCTGATTAATGATATTATGTATGTGTTGATTTGATATAGAAAATTATTAGAATATTTGTTTTTTCCAAAACTTACACTTGAATAAATAGAACTACTATTATGTTAGTTCCCTTCCACTCTATTTGCTATCATGCAGCCTTTTAAATTCCTTTATTCCAGCAGAGATAACATGGGGTTGGGTCCATACCCCGTGGGACATACTCCCTCCCCCGTTCTAATTTATGTGATATTTTTCATTTTTCGAGAGTCAATTTGACTAAATTTTGAAGTTAAATTAGATTAGATTAGCTTAATATTTTAACATTAAAATTTATATATTTGAAAACTACATGAGAAGTACTATAAGTTGCAACTTTTCTCATATCAATTTAGTGAAAAAATACATCTTAAAATGTTGATGCAGTTTGAATATTGGGAAGCGAAAAGTGATGCGTATCATTGTCATGAGATAAGCCATTCAAACTCAAAAAAGGGACGAAAACAAGAAGACAATTTACTCAACAGTAAAATTATCATTTGTGTATTCACATCATAATTATCAAGAGTCGTAAATTAATCGTCTAATATTCAGACAATGTCGTCTATGAAATTTAAGGACAAGAGATTTAAGAACAAGGGAGAGTGGAAATGCTTTTCTTGAAAGTCTGAAGGCAAACAACTTAGATAAACAGAAAAAAAGTAGTCACAAATAACAAACAACAAACAAAACAAAAATATAGAAAAACTTTCATATAATGAAGGGTTATTAGTTATTTTTTTTTAATATTCATGTTGTTTTATTTTATATGACATTATTTTTTCTCGTTCCGAAATGATTGACTCTTTTGTGTAGTAGAAAGCTTTAATTTTTAGCATTCTTATTTAGTTCTTAATGCGCGGCATATATTTAATTTGTGTTTTAAAATGATTTTAACCCTTTTCCATTTTTATTTAAACATTATACTAAATAAAATGAAATGCCAATATTAATTTTTTGTTTTGTTTTCACCTAATGTTGGGCATCCGCGTTAGATCCCACTAATTTCATATTGGACTCTAAGATTAGATAAATCAGAATAAGTGTATACCACAAAACTCGAATTGGAGATGTGTAGCATAAGTATATTTGATTATATGTGATTGAATGGAATGCGTATGATGAATAGTCCGTCATGATCACCTCTTTCATTGCACTAAAGTGTTTTTAAATGGTAGTGAGTACACCAAGCCTTTGACTTTTTATCATATATTGCTGCTGCTCTGCTCTTTCTCATTTCTGATAGTGATCCTCTGTTCTCTCTCTCTCTCCTGACTTTCTTTGAAACCCCACCACAAAAATTTATCAATAGCGAAGGAGTAGTATTCATTCAAGAAAGAAAGTGCAGTAGTAATGGAGAGTCTCCCTTGTGGTTATCGTCCCAACGTAGGAATTTGTCTCATCAACCTTGATCATTTGGTAACCTCTTCCTTCTTCATTTATTCTTTCGTTTACTCGCTACAGATAAAAGGCTAAACTTGCTTTTGCTTGCTGCCTTTGTCACTTTTCTTTTATATACCTCTTCTTTTACTTTGTTTTCGTGTTGACCTATGGTGTATACAATACAACTACCATCTCACCAACCTGATAATTAATTGTGGGTTTTAATTCTTTGGTTTCTCTGCTTGGATCTGAGCAACTGTTATAGAATCATCAGTCATGCTTGTATTCAAAATATGCAAGGCAAGGATTAAATCGATAATGGAGAACTGTTAAAATTGCAGGGTGATGATGAATTGCTTTTTCTTAGTTGAGATATTGATCTTTGTTAAACAGTGAGAGTCCATTCATCTAAATCTAATCTCTAAAAAAGAAAAGACAAACTTGTTAAGGATGCTAAAAGGGTTATCATTATCAAATTGGTGATTTTTAGTATATGACTTGTAGCACTAGGTAGATTTACCTTCTACTTTGTCAAATAGGAGCAACTTTAGCCTTGGGCGACAAACTCATAACCCTTGAGTTGAGTTAGAAAACAAAGTTCTAAAATGAGAACAAGCCCCAAAACATAAAGAAGAAAAATAAAGGAACATGAGACGCGCAGCACCTGCACAATAATGTTAAGCAGATTTTTTGAGCGGGTTAAATCTTGTATTTAGCATGGAATGAGCTCAAATGAAGGGGAGCAGAGAAAAACGAGTCCACTAATTGTCATTGTGGTACTCTTCCGTAGACAATGTTATCAGTTCCAAATAACATTACAAGCAACATTTTTTAGCCTATAAAGTACTTTAAGTCTTGAACTGAATGACTTTGCGATAGTAGGATGTATTGCTACATTTACCACCTTATACAGTTCCCAACTAATGACGTCTTCAATATTTTGACGTAGTATCGGATGCATTTTGTTTTCACTTGATCAGAAATTTCATGTTATAACTTCCTCCTTTTCTGTCTTCGTTTACATCCAATAAACGTAATCATAAATTAGATAATTACTTTCACTTGTACTTTGGCAACGAAGAATGTTAAATGTTGCCTTTACTAAATATAAATACCTTATCTGGTTTTGATGTGATTGTGATTGCAGGTCTTTGTTGCTTCCAGATTGAATGTACCCGGAGCATGGCAAATGCCACAGGTAACATTGTTATTAATAATTTCTCTACTGTTAACACCCTACCAGCTTTTCTGGGAATAGAGTTATATTCTAGCCTTGATCTAATACAATGATACGGTTTATTAAATTTTGAAAGCGGGAGATTCAAGATTGTCGTATTATGGTTCATCCTTTTGTAAAAATCAATTGCCTGCTAAGTTGTGGCATCTAGTTGCCAAGTATTTTAGCACTCTTAACACACCGATTCATAGATTTTGTCAAAGTTTGTCACTCAATAATTCTTAACTGTGCTGGTATAGTTTAGATATCTTATATATGCTGTTTAATTTGATTCTTGCTGGATTAGGGCGGCATTGAAGATGGAGAAGACCCTAGATCTGCTGCCATTAGGGAATTGCGCGAGGAAACTGGAATAACATCGGCTGAAATAATTGCAGAGGTCCGTTTAATGTGAAAAGTTGTCTATCTTTAGATATATATGTCTAGATTTTCTCATGTTAAATATTAATTCTCCTCTGAAGCATGAAACCTTGGTGTCCAAAAGCTCAAATGATCATATCATTTAAGTATAATAGTTGTTTTCATATTGTCAGGTCCCACAATGGTTAACCTACGACTTCCCACCAGCCGTAAAGGCCAAAGTAAACCGTCTCTGGGGAGGAGAATGGCATGGACAGGCACAGAAATGGTAGGTTTCCTATAGTTTTCTTGATTAATTGTGTTTCCAACAAGAATTTTTCTTTTGAATCAATAAGTTTTTGTGGAACTTCTTATACAAGTGAATCACATAAGTGGATCAGAAAATACATGAGTTAAACTATTCGATATCAAAATTAAGAGGTCCGTTTAATCCTACTTTTTTTACTCTCTATTTTCCTTATTCACATGCATTTGTCTAGATATTTTTACTCGTCCTCTTCCCCCACTGGAAAAAGATAGCGTTGGCCATTAGAAGCAGATATTCTGCAGGTATTACTGAAAATGTATTTGTGGTAAAGCAAAGAATTATTCTCTGAAAGAACACCTCAGTTAGGTTTCATTCATGAGTAAGATGGTGTATATTAACAGTCTATAAGAGTTCTCTTCTTTTCTTGCCGTTTGCCAAAAAGGAACAATGTTAAGTAGTTCTTCCATCTAATATAAACTATCTCATCGTTCCTCTTGGTCACTACTGAATGTTTCCAGCTTCATAATGAACATGTTTCCGAATTCCATGTGAAGTAAGAAGTCAGTGGATCTCTTCTGGAATTGGATTTAATGCCCTGAGGAGTTCAAATAAATGGAAATACTTTATCATTTGATGTGAAAGAAAAACTGTATATCCTCTCTTTGAATATGAGGTGATGCCAATATATCTCAAGTTGGGAGAAGTGGTCTTTTTGGAATTCACCGACATCCGTTGTGTCATCTGTATTAATCATGCACCAAGAGGATATTAGGAAAATTTATCTTTTAAATTGAGTTACATCTTAGTATATCCTTTATTGAATTAATGCCGTAATTGCTTGTGGGTACTGGTTATGGTAAATCAGAAGTCTACACTTATATATGGATTTCCTGCTTCTGCTTTTGTAAAATGAAGATTCTGCATCAATTTCTTTCACACTATAGCAAGTATTTGTACTAAAAGATCACATCCGCTGCTGTTTTTCACTTGGTTATGTTTAGGATTCATCCATCACTTCATGAAAGAAGTATAATAGCATTTGCACAATTATACTCGTTAAGCTTTGTCTAGTTTTCTGCCAAAACGACACATTTTTGTTTCTCGTGAATGCATACTAACTTTTCCGGAAACATTGAAGTTAACTATAAGATATTTATTTATAACACAAGAAAGGATTTTTGTGGCTGGCAGGTTTCTTATGCGATTTACCAATGATGAAAGTGAGATCAACTTATCAACTGGTGAAGCAGAGGCAGAATTCTCAGAGTGGAAGTGGGCAAGACCAGAAGAAGTAATTGAGCAGGTATTTTCCAAAGTGGCTAGCCAGTTTTTTTTGTTTTGTTTTTGATAATGGTAGCATGTGGCTAGCCAGTTTTATACTTTATACATATTTATGTATGTCAATAAGCTAACTTGGAACTTTGTGGTCCTAAATAATGACAGGCGGTAGACTACAAGAGGCCAACATATGAAGAAGTTGTTAGGACTTTCCAGTCTTACCTCAATGATGGCAGCAAAGCGGCTAAATGCCAATCGACAAAATGGTGAATCCTTTGCATGTTGTTTGCATATAGTCCTCATTCCTCACACAGGTTACTTGTTATTGGGGTTCAGAATTTTTCTAGGCTCCTTGTACATGAACTTTGTCTGCTATGATCTGCAAATATAGGTTGGTGATCTGAGTGTAATAAGATACTTCCTTCTGGATGTTAATTGATTTTGTCTGAAAAATAGAGGTCATCGAGTAGCCGAACTATACTTTTACAGTGAAAGACCAATGTGTGGCAGTCAAGATAAGTTCCTTTGTGCAATGATCCAGTTAAGCAAAGAAGTTAATTTTGCTGTTGATGACCAAGTCCGTTTGAACTCGAGTTGTCTGGTTATTGGATGTCTGGGCTTTAGTTGCCATAACCTGGACATTTTTCCACCATTTTTCCAACATTAGCCTGTGAATACTGGCTCGGTGTTGGGTTTGAAATGAACATTACAGAAATGACAACTTTGGCAAGAAATCTTCTATCAGTGAGTTTAGGATGTAATACTCTAGAACATGAAGATTTTTGTAAGCGCTTTTGATAATGCAATATGCACAATTTTTTTAATTTGCACGTTAGTTCTCCTATGATTTGCACCCAAACTTATGCATAATTATTGTATTTGCACCCTTTGCTTTGCAGAACCATCAAACATATTTGTTAAGGAGTTAAAAGTATAATACAACAACAGTACTGTAATGTTGTAACTGTTACTGGAAATTGTAATAATATATGTTTCATGTCTTTCATCTCTCCGTCTAGCATCACAAACCTATTTTCATAAGATGATTAACAAATAAAGAATTGCCCTTCACCAACCGTAAGTTGTATTATCCCTATTTTGTCCATTGCCAATGAAGTACTCTATGGTTTTGCCAAGGACATGGCACAAATTAGAAAAGCGAGGATATGGTAGTGAGCAAATTGAAAAAGGAATCACAGCAAACGGCTTTGAAGCTGGCAAAGCACCCAACATTACAGATATACACTACTAATATGAAGCACAACCAAACCCAATAACAGCAAAGGAAAGAAATGCATGACGTTATTTTAAATAGTTCTCAAAGTAAAGTAATCAATAAACATCAGAGAACACATTTAACTCCATGTTCAAAAGCTAAAATGTTATGACTATAATGGTACTTAAACCAATGAAGAACAAGAAACGCAATTCAATTAAAACTGGTGGCAATTTGGATGATCCAAATAAGCTTCCTAACAAAATTGATGAGAGTCTCAAACAACTTAAAAGAATTACAAAACTATTGATTGCTTAATCTTCATCCTCAATAATCTTGGTGCCGAGTCCCTTCAATCCCTCTGGTGGGATCTCTGTTACAGTAACCAAAGAGTAGAGCTCCTCCTTTGCATCTTCATCATCATTCCTCTTGCGAGCAATACGAACTCTGACCCTCCTCGGGACACTTCGGATTCCTCTGCTCCAGATGTGCTTGTTCAACTTCACGTCCACTCTGACGTCCTTTGTGCCCATTGCTTTCAGTGCAAACTTCCGGATCTCCTTGATGGCTGTGGGGGCCTTCTTCTTAAATGTGCTGTTACCAAAACATCACATTCTAATGTTAGACCACTACTCAGCATAGGGGAGACTAACCCCCCCCCCCCCCCCCCACCCTCAAAAAAAAAAAAATGAAGAAGCTAATAATCCTGATCTAGGATACGGAAATGCATAGTTGTGCTCAATAAGTCATTACTTCACAGAAGAATATTGAGGGTTTTATCAAGAACAATACAAATGAAATGAACATTACTTGACAATTTGCTAAGATCAAAATGTATCTGGACTATCAATATTCCGCTCGGCCTAAAATATATAAGAGATAATTAAGCTTGAGGTAACTGGTATAGGTGTAGAATAGTTATGAAGCATGTCACCTTTGAATGAAAAGGGTATTTATTTCCGTTGTATTCCATTTCCCCACTATTTTACAACTCAAATTGTCACTGATGCACACACACACACAAAAGAGTAAAGTTGAAACACTAGAACTCCAAATGCCTCCATAGTATGAAACATTTAGATAAGCACAAAAGAAGGGGACCGAATTTATATAACCGATAAGGATAGAATTGAGCTTAATTAAATGAAGAGTCCGATGTAGAATAAGTAAAAGCGATAGAAGATAGCATGCATACCAGCCATGTAGGCGTTTGTGGAGGTTGATGGTGTACTCTCTGGTAACCACTTCCTCTTTTCTTCCTTTTCTTTTCTCCGTAGACATTTCCCCTTTCCTTTCCTGCATACAGACAATTCCTTAAACCCTAAAACAAACAACAACTAGGCAAGAAAAAGAAAGAGAGAAAGGTCTTACACTAGCTAGTAGGGTTTACAAAGGAGGAGGAGGCGGCAGTAGCACTCAATGCTGTCTGTTTTGTAGGCTCTTCTACCTGGGCCTCTCTACTTGGGCCTTTCCAACCCCAAACTTAGCAACATGCGATGTCTCTTCGTTCCACAAGTTGGGCAACATGGTCATAATAAACCTTTCATCCAACCAAATCATAATGACCTCAACACTATTTTCTTTTATAAAACAGCCAAATTACAGATTTGGCAAAAACAAATGCATTTCTTAGTCAAATATACAAAAAGATATACATTACTATATATATATATAAAGTTTTGCTGACTATAATTGTGGTTGACAATTATTTATTTCGATTTCTCAAACTGACTATTATTGTGGTGGACAATTATTTATGTCGATTTCTCTTTATAAAAGTCTATTCTGCTTCTTTTTTTTTTTTGAGCTAATAACTTTTAAGACGTTTCAACCTTTTAAGTGGTTTGATTTAGATTACACCCATTTTAACATTTGCATGACTAATATCAGTCACTCAATTATCTAAATTTAGACAAGTTGGACAGGTTACACTTAAATTGGCATCCTTAATTGACACTTCCCTACTCTAAGAACAAGTTAAATTGGCAATCACTAAACCTAAAAAAAAAATAAAAAAAAAATAAAAAAAAAAAGAAGAAGAAGAAGGAAGAACGTGTAATAGTTAAAAGAAGCAAGAAATAATTTCCCCTTTATGCAACTAAGATGTGTATTTCCACCTTTCCGTGATGGACTTTTATGTGTATGAGGAAATAACAACATTGCTTCCTATCTTTAAAAAATATAATTACTTTTTTCCCACAAAATCATTTTTTTGTTTTGTGGTGAATTATGAAACAACGTGACCTTGCAATTTATTATTTCCTCTTCCCTATTATTATGTTATTCATTTTTCTTTTGGAGCATTTCAGAAACTAATTCTATAGCTATACAATTTCACATATTTTTTTAGCTTCTCCCAATACATATTTTTCTCTCTGTTAAACTAATCTTTTAACTATTATTTTTAGTATCTTCATTTTGCAACTTCCACCATGCGCAATTCCATCAATATTTTAAACGTTGTATTCAAACAAATGATATCAAATAAACGTCAAGGAAAGACTATAGTTTATAATGTTCTTTGGAAAGTGGAAGAGACAAACTATTCAATTTCAACTCCTAATCTCCCATTTATTTGGCTCAAGTTAAACAATTTTGACTTTGCAATTTGTCAATACAATTTATTCGATTTTAGCAAGAGACAAAATACTCCATCCAGCCTTGTTATTAAAATGTAATCTTCAAACATTATTTAATTGTCATGACAAGAAAAGGAGTATAAAATAACTATTTTATTTTAGTTTTCAATATAATGATGAGAGTCGATTCATCAATTTATCTATGGTTCAAGGTCGTTATTACATTATAAAAATTAACCTCCTAATAATGTCCACATCAACGTAACTAGGCAAAACTAATAATATCAAAGGTAGCTGTCAAAAGAATCCAGGAAAAATCCAAATAATGGAGGCCCCTTAGGTTTCTCCACATCTCAATATCTCATAGCCAGAAAAACTAAAATGAAAATGCAAGTGAATGTATAATTAAGGAGAAATTGTCATTTTCAAACCATAAAATACATGGCCTTCTCTTATTATATTTCCATGGCTATCATCACTTTGGCTTTTTTCTCTACTCTCCACAATTCAAGGAGCTGAAAGAAGCCAATTCCAGATTGACAAATCTGGCTATAAGATGAGGAGAAGTGTCAAATTGTCAACAGGTTTTACCCGTCCATAATAATCTTTGGTTAATTCAATATATGGAAACAACTTGACTAACGCATTCGTAAATAATAATCTTTTAACTGCTAGCAAACATTTTTAACCTTGAGCCTGTTTGTATGGCCTTAAAAAAAGCAGTTTATAAGCTGGAAATAGCTTATAAGCCAAAATAAAATAAAATTTGGTAGGCCAACTTATTTTTTTGGCTTATAAGCTGTTTTCAGCTTATTAGCTGCTTTAGATAAACTAAGTCAAATGGGCCCAATTAATTTTGTGAGTTTATTTGAAGTACAAAATGACTTTAAGCTAGTCAGCCAAACACTCAAAAAAACTGAAAACAGCTTATAAGCAGTCATCCAAACGGGCTTCTTGTTGTTATATTTTGTTTATAATATAATAACTTAAAATATAAATAAATTGACAACGACATATTTCCAAATTGACAAGTTGGTATACCATTGGTTAACCAATAACGTCGAAATCAACAAGTCAATATCAAGAAAAAATGTGGCTGTCAAAAGCAAATACCCACCAAGATCCTCACGTTTCTTCGCATGCTATTTATAAATTAAAGTCAGAAAAAATGCAAGTATTAACGGAATGTCATTTCCAAACCCTAAAAAATTAGTTGATTCTTCTTATATATTTCCATGTTTAATTTTGTCATTTTTTTTTGTCATCTTAACGATGAAATATTTTATTCATTAGTCAAGAAAGAAATAAGCATCAGTTTCATCTACAAGCCAAGCGCAGAAAATAATCATTCCAAGTAACTTTAATCAATTCATGTAACAAAAATGTGCTTTTGCTTAAGCTTTTAGGACGTCTTACCCTCTAAAAAAACAAGCTTAGCTCGAGATTGAAGTTGCAATCTTTTTGTTTTGTTATCCATGGAGTCCACCTTCTAGCTAGAAAAATATAAAAGAAAAAAATATCAGAAGTCAAATCCAGCTGGTAGAGACCAACAAAATTTAGAGTCTAGTCTAGTGATATTGATGAAGTTCATGTACTATGTACATAATATGTATAGATTAGACTTAATTTCATTGCCCCTTTTTTCTTTAATTAACAGAAACTATTCCTGGAAAACGTCAGCTGATCCAAATTATATTTCAGATCTGGCTCTTCATGATGCCATGTTATGTTTGCTGTGCTGGTCAAATGATAACAAGAAGAAGAAATATAAGAAAAACTAACGGAACATTAATCTTTTATGAACATTCAGAATAAAATTAAGCGAAAAGAAAGACGTGTTCCCTTGATTGGATTAGATCGAAAGAAATCAACTTCAAAAGAATCAAAACCATACGTACGTAGAGCTTCATGCGTACGGTTTTCTCGACTTTATTGACTTTTTTTATTAGACAATTTCTTTAATCATCATTAGAGCTGGGATGTTTCATTTTACAGCAGTACAAATGTTACTTTAGTTATCTGATTCTTTTTACAAAATATAACACATGATATATGTAAGTAAAATACATGAAATAAATTTTTGTAAAATTATTTTCTTCTATACAATTCCCCAACGGACCGTTTCTTCATTAGAGTTTGAGGTCAACCCTTTCTAGCAGTGAATCTAAATCAAATGGATAACACGTTATTTTTGGTTGGGTTATCACATAACCAGCAGTTGTTAGATCAGTATAACTAATTAATTTTATTCAATTGTATGATATCTCATCTACGTTATCAGAAAATTTGCAAAGTTCAAATTTAACAGACTTATCCAATGATCTGGTTATATGTAGTTGTCAGAATATATTTAAAATTTTCGAATAACAATTTATAAGCTTGCAATGACGTGTTTCCACAAAAGCTTGCAATTTGGACGTCTTTTATTATTTTTATTGTTGGGAGTGATTATATCTAGGCATAGAAATAATATTATAGAATTAGCTTATAAAATTTGAATGTAAAATTCAACGTGATGAAAATTGTAAAATTAAACAAGCAATTTGTCAACTAAAATGCCGATCCTTGGCCGTACAGACAACTCGTCACTTCTTGCAAATGCGTAGACTTTTTTTCTTTTTTCTTTTTTGGGTTGCTTTGGTACGTGAGAAGCCGGAACTTATCTTCAGACCCGATTAATTCATATTATCGCTGAAAGATAATGCTCTCGATCCAAATATGACTCCAATCCATTCCCACGTACTCAATCCCAAAATTTCTGATTAATGATGGAAGGATATGCGTGCTTAGAGGAATAAGTATAGAAATCATCCCCTCTCTCTCTATTCTTTAATTTTTTTTGTTTTCTTATTCCAAATTAAATTTGCATCCATGATGATGCATGTTTATTTATATATCTATCTAATTTCACAATATAAATAAATCTAGTGACTTTTTATATAATTAGCCCAAATTTTTCTAATATCAAAGTCAAATCCAGCTTCAATCAAAAGCATTTGTAAAACTAAGCATAAGTAAAATGAATGTTTTAAGAGTTAATTGACCGTCTCCTCTAAGGCTCACGTTAGCTAAATATTAAACACATATAAAACATGCTTTTGGAATGGTGATAAAGAAAGTAGTACACCTGAAAAATAGTGGAATGCTCATAATGTGCTTCCAAAGTTACGCAATTGGTTGAAAATTACTCTAATAATGTCCAAATGAAATGAAATGTAGAGTCAGGGGTGGAGCTCCAGGCTCTCGGCGAAAAATTACAGTGTATTTTCAAAGTTAAAATTATTTTGTTATGTATATACACGAATAAGTAGGTAAATACTTATTTATGTATTTACCTTTTAGAATTTTTGAACCCCCTGGACGAAAATCCTGGCTCCTCCGCTGTGTAGAGTAGACTAGAATTAGGAGGAAGAAAAATGAAGATAGTGGGATGCACCAGAAAAAATGGTATCCTGAAGAATCGGTAAAATGTTGGAATTCGGTTGGCTATCATCATTTTCATATTATAACTAACTAACAAAACCTCTCTGCTTTCACTTATCACAACTCAACAAATCCTTCCTAGTAACCTCAGGTCTGCTCTCTGTTTTTTTTGTTTTGTTTCTAGACATACAAACTGATACACAATTAAACAGATAAATGGGGGAACTTGCTTTTAATTTTGAGTTTGTGGTTCAAAAATGATTTTTTATTTTCAATTGCGAATTCAGATGTTAATATTTCTTGAAATTTTAGCAACTATAGATATATTGAACCTGTTGATTAGACATTGCATCCATGATCCAACTCTGTCCGAATCAGCTGGATACATACTACCACAAGAGGCAATCTTCATATAATCTTTTTTGTAATCTAGTTCCAGGAATACATTGGGTTCTACTTTATTACTCCATTATTTGGTGATGCATTATTTCGTAGCTTTATTTTCTTATCTTGAAACACTTTATTTATTTTTATTCCTGTAAAGCTGTTTGTGGAAGATTGTGATATGGACAAAAGCTGACATATCTAATTTTGGCTCTTTTCATAGTATTTTAATATTCAACTGGGGTTGCTTTTACCTGGTCATTTGTGGGGTACCTTTCATGGAGGTATATCTATAAAAGAGTCTCCCACAAAGTGTGGAGAGGAGGAGCCATATTATCTCTAAGACCTCTTTTCCCTTGCCTTTTACACAACCATTTCAGAGGTATACTTTCATTCATCATTTTTTTTTTTCATACCTCCATTTTTATTGCACTGTAAGAGAATTTGGTTGTTAGAAAGATTATTCAGTTAGATGATACATATTTCTCTTCTTCTTATAATGTTGTGATTTTGAAGTTTTCTGCACTAAGTGGTAGTATTTCATTTCTAATTGATTGACACATTGTAGGTCTTGGATGTGATTTTTAACAGCTGCATCTTAGATAGAATTCGAAATACTACTTAAAAAGATGGTAACTTTACTTTTTTCTTTTCATTTTTTTTAGATATTTGAATTTAATTGGAAGCTTGTTTTTCAATCTGGCTGTTCATATTATCTATCTTCTGAACCCTGTTGGTAGATCCAAATTTATTCACTGTACTTGGCAAAAATATGTGAAACCAGTATATAATATAAAGGCAGTTCCTGGTAGTGAACTACATGCAAAATTTTGAGAGAGAACTTCTCTCCACTCACTCTTGTTGACTGACTGATGACTAATGAGTGAACTGCTAAAAAAATGCTTAAGAAATGAAGAAAGGTACACAAATTTATACAAAAGCAAAGCATGAATCCCTTTACACTTGAAATATTTCTCCATTGTTTTTCAAACAACACATACTAATAGGAAAACACCTCCAAGATTGAAGTTACTTTCTCACGTTATGCTTTGGTAAGAAAATCAATCTTTATTAGAATTTTTGAAGGTACAAGATGTGCATGTAATTAGAAAAGACATAGAGGCAACCCACAGTATTCCAACCCCTGATTTGAAACAATTCCGTTGCTCTGATCATCAAGTTTATAGTTGGGTCAGTTTCAGCTGCTGATTTGTGATTGTCCCTGTTTGTTTCTTAGTATTTTCCATCTCTGTCAAACTATCAATGGTATCATTTTTCACCATTAAGTTCCTGTCCTTAGTCATCCATTCCCCCTAACTACCTTATAACTCTCCATATTCCCTTAAAAAATTCCTATCTGAAGCAGAAGCTGATTTACTTTCCCTATGAATGAAAGATAATGTTTGGGGGAGATTTGGATACTTATTCAATTGTTCTGGTGATGGGGAAGAAAAGATGTTCACTCCTTATTTATCTTTATATATAACATTTACACAAATTTGGGATCTTGATATCTCCTTTCTAAGATCTTATCTGTATGTTTCAATGAAACAGTTCTGATAGTGTCTCTTAATATCTCAGACAATGCCTTTCAAGGAATTCTTCACTGAATATGGTGAAGCACATCAATACGAAATCCTAGAGGTTGTTGGCAAGGGGAGCTATGGTGTTGTTGCAGCAGCAGTTGATACTCATACAGGAAAAAAGGTAGCGATAAAGAAGATCAACAATGTCTTTGAGCATGTCTCTGAAGCCACCCGCATCCTTAGAGAAATAAAGCTCCTTCGGTTGCTTCGGCACCCAGATATTGTAGACATAAAGCATATTCTGTTACCTCCATGTCCGAGAGAATTCAAGGATATATATGTTATTTTCGAGTTGATGGAGTGTGATCTTCAGCATGTGATTAAGGCCAATGACAGTCTCACACCTGAACATTATCAATTCTTTTTGTATCAGCTTCTTCGAGGTTTAAAGTATATGCACACAGGTGGAGGTTCCTCATTTTTTCTTTCTGGTATTTTAGTTTTGATTTCTCTTTTACATTACTTATTCCCTTATTTATTGATTCAACAGCAAACGTGTTCCATCGAGATTTGAAGCCAAAGAACATTCTAGCAAATGCAGATTGTAAGCTGAAAATTTGTGATTTTGGGCTTGCTCGTGCAGCATTTGGCGATACCCCATCTGCTATTTTCTGGACTGTATGAAGCATTTCTCTACTTAAATTTTCTCGACATATCTTAGCATAATGTCAAGTTATTACACCCGTTATGACAAGACCCTGATTTTTTTTACGCTTTCAAGAACCTCGTACTTCTCTTTTTTTGTCTCAAATGTTACATAGTCTATCCCTTCTTTTTATAGAAATATATCTAAACACTATTTTCGATTTTATTCCAAGTAAAATTCTTAACTTATTTGCTCTGTGTAGGACTATGTGGCAACTCGTTGGTACCGCGCTCCAGAACTTTGTGGTTCTTTTTACTCCAAAGTAAGTGTGACATTTATAGGTAATGTTAATGCTTATATACTATTGTTTCTTATCCGTTAACACTTCTCAAACTTTTTTCCATGTTAGTACTTAGTAGTAGATACCAGTCTTCATGTGGTGAAACTTCTGTACTTAGCATGCGGAATTTTCCCTACCAGTACTCTTTGATATGATGAAACAGTGACAATTTAGCTTATTGATGTTTTCTTATTCATTCTTATCTTGTTATTAGGAGGGAAAAAGTGCTTCCCAATAGGAGCCCATTGGGGGCCTTGGTTCACATTTTTCACAAATTTTACCATCAGAAGCTCTTATTTTCATTGTTCTCTTTCCTTAACTAAATTCGCAGCCTTCATTTCTAAGTGCTCTTTTTCCTTTTAATATTGTCTACTAAGTCAAGGAGCTCTAAATAATTTACAACGTATACCTCATGGTAAGCTAAACTCATAGGCAACCTTAAGGTTATTAGAGCGAAATATTCCTCTGGCTGTATTTTTTTTTTTTTTTTGTTTTTTTTGTGTGTGTGTGTTTACATTATTTTTTGGGCAATTACTTTGGAAAACATTCTATTCACTTGGACCAAAGAAAGTGTGTCATGGTTTTGATTGTTATACTGGTGGACCACACTTTGCTATTGCTTGTAATGGTAGGCTAAGGTTCATTCAGCTATTGCTTTGCAGAGCTTCAAGGGCTCTCTTAGGGTAGATCCATCAACAGCTTATGGATTTATCCTTGTTAAGAAGTTATCTTTATACTATCTGGTCCAATAAGTGTTGCATGGAAAGATGCGGGGAGGTGGGGCCAATTCCTTAGTATCTCTCTGTCAGAGCTATTATTCGGGTTCCAGTCGGATATTTGAGTGATACCTTCTGATTTTGGCTGAGTTTTCAAAGGTTTCCATTATTTAATATATTCCTGAAGTCCTGCAAGCAAGTAGTTCTTCCCTGGGGATGAGCCTAGGCTTATCTCACATTTACCCAATGTTTTTTTCTTAAATAACTGATAAGTATTCACTACAAGTACTATTTGGCGTCATCAATTGTACAAAATGAATGAGTGGCTTAACTATCTATATAATAAGAACAAATCTCTGTCTAAATGAGAGAGTGATACAAAAGGTTCTTTCATGCTTTCTACATTCTTTTCACTATTAGATAATCTCACGCCTTAGGTTACAGTGCTACAATATTAATTATTACTTGGCTGGGAAAAAGCTTGTGTAAATCTCAGCATGAACTCACTTATATTTACTTTATTATGCTGTGATCTTTCAGAATTTGTATGAATTCTAAAGCAAACTACTTATTGCAGTACACCCCAGCAGTAGATATGTGGAGTATAGGATGCATATTTGCAGAAATCCTTACAAAAAAACCATTATTTCCTGGGAAGGATGTGGTCCACCAATTGGATCTGATTACCGATCTGCTTGGTTCTCCATCCACTGAAGCCATTTCAAGGGTTTGTCCTTCCCATTCCTTAGCCAAAGTGATGTTTAACGAATACCAATTGAATCTGATCCATTTTCCCGATATGTGCAGATTAAAAATGACAAAGCAAGGAGATATTTAAGCAGCATGAAGAAGAAAGCCCCTATTCCTCTCTCTCAAAAATTCCCAGATATTGACCCATTAGCTCTAAAGTTACTTGAGCGTTTGATTGCATTTGACCCCAAAGATCGCCCTTCTGCTGAAGAGGTAGGACTTAGAAACATAGTAGATTGTTGGACACTCATTTTAGCCTGTGATGCAAGTTTTATTTCAGTCATTTTCCTAATATACTTGCTGTTTGTTAATCCTCTCAAGGCACTAGCGCATCCATACTTCCGTGGTTTAGCAAACAAGGAGCATGAACAATCTGCTCGGCCAATTTCAAAATTTGAGTTCGATTTTGAAAGAAGAAAACTGGCAAAAGAGGATATTAGAGAGCTCATCTACAGGGAGGTATGAGTTGGCAACCAATCTTATGTTTCCTGGACCTTCTTTTGTGCCTCTTCCATTGTACTACAACTAGGGCTGACAAATGGTTAAAAAACACAAGTAACCATTTGATCCAATCCATTCGATATGGGTTGGATAACTCTTAAAAATAATTAATATTCATATTATCCACTAAAAAATGGGATATCCAGATGTATAATATGGATACCATGGTTATCCGTATTAACAATACCGATTTCTGCTTGTTATTTTTCATGAGTTCTTGCTTGCTGGAAGTCTAAGCTTATTTTGGCTTTTAGCTTGTGTTCTCACCTGACTATCCTAAAACCATGAATAATATGGATATCCATATTATATGTCCTGACTATCCTAAATCCATGAATAATATGGATATCCATATTATATGTCAGTTAGCCCATTTTGCCCCCCCCCCCCCCCCCCCTCCATATCCGACCTGACCCGTCCGTTTGCCGCTCCTAACTCCAACATTACCGTGGACAGATTTTGGAGTACCACCCTCAGATGCTGCAGGAGTATCTTCATGGCACTGAGCATACTAGCTTTTTGTATCCAAGGTACTGCTAACAGTTCTCCTTATTCATCCATAGTTGTTGCTGGCTGTGACCAAGAACTAGTTCTTTCTGACGATTTCACTCTATCTTATGATCTTGTGAACTTTGTCCGTGTCTGCTCACTTGATAACAAGTATCTCGTTTTATTTTCCTTTTTTTTTTTTCCCAAAGAACTTCACCAATGCATCTCTGAGGTTGACCAGAGAATTGTTAGTTTGGATGAGTTTCAGGGACGGCTGGTCTTAGTCAAAATCAGTCAATTTCATTAAATCAATCAATATGGGAATGAAATATTATGCTCTTTTACTTTATAATGTAGAGAGGATTCTGTTCTATTCAAGTGGACATCCCTAAGCAACTTTATTCTGTCTGGATCAATATCATGATCCAACCTTTTCAACTCTTAAAAAAACAGTGGTTAGCTAATTATACCTTGAGTCTTCTATTATACTTACCTTTACTTAGTCCAATGGATAATACTTAGGTCAGTCAAAGGTAGCTTAAGTGACGCAATATACTCGCCTTCAGAGTCAGAATGATAGGTAGCTTTTGCTTTGCTTTCTCCTTTTTACTGAAGAGAGGTTCTCTAATAGTTCTCTGATCATTCTGAAGTCCTCCCAGTTTCTATTGCATGCTAAACCCTATATTTTAATTTCTATGCTAACATGAATTTTGATCTGTGTTTAGTGGGGCTGATTGCTTTAAGGAACAATTTGACCTACTTGAGGGGCACTATGATGGAGGTGGAAGAAATGCTCTCCATCCAAGGCGATATGCCTCTTTGCCTAGGTTAGTCGACCCTGATATTATTGCTTAAATTTAAGAGCTAATAGTGCCTCATAAAGTTTGCTTACTCTCAAATTCCCTCATTATTTTTTTCCACAGAGAGAGGGTCTGTGTTCCAATAGATGAGGAAACAGATCAGCATGGTGAATTTGAAAGGCATGTTGAAACAGCTGTTGCTCATAGATGCCTTCCAAGTCCCACAAGATCACACGAGGTCAACAAAGCTGATGCTAGTAATCAAAATGTAGGTCATAGCCAGAGGGAGCTAAGTCCAACAAGCAACACTGCGCGCTGCTTAATAAGAAGTGCTAGCATTAGCTTTTCCAAATGTGTTGGGGCAGTGTGGGAGGACTGTGAGGTAAATTCTTCTCATATGTAGCATGTTAATCTTCCGGAAACAACAGACTCACAAAAAAAAAGAAAAAAGAAGCACTTCTCTAGATATGGCATAAGGAAACTCAGTTTATCACACTGTTACGTATTATTTATTTGTAGATATGAGTCATCATTCTCAAACCCTGCATAGTGATAAAACAATCTAACTCTTCTCTTGTCGTTCCAGTTTTCTCCTTCACTGGGATGGTTAAATGCCGAGCAACTAAAATTAATTAATCGATAGATGCATGCTTTGCTTTGATACTTTCATTAAGTTGTAGCTCAATAAATTGCAATCAGATGATTTAACAACGAACATTGTGATGGTGATGGTGCTCCATAAATTTGATTTTTACGGTATTACTTGCATTTCTTCTCAGGATACAACTTGCAAACGATATGATAATGGGATTAGTAGATCATCCAAGGAGCCAGCAGCATTGTATGCTTGAGTTTTTATTCTGGACAGATGAGCTGGTGGTAGATTTCTGGTAAGTAACACTTGCTAGGATGTAACTATAGGTGTACTATTATTGGATGTAATAAAAACAATTGGTACCAAGAGGTCGAAGATCAGCCCGTTCCTTATGAATGACATTCAAGGCTACCCTCTGCAGACCTCTACTAGTTTTATATTGCTTTGACAGAATGATCAAATGCAATGAATGTAAAGAGTTTTAACTACCTGAACAACTATTTTGATGTATATAGTCCCCTCTGTTTTGTTCTCCTAAAAGGATTGTAATTGTTCTTTGTCCATTGTCATCTCTTTTTCTTAGCGCGAGGTGAAGTTGTGTAAGTCTTGCAACTCTGACAGCAGAATTTGAATCTTATTCTCTAAGTCGAGATTTTACTTGTCAAATACTGTACACGAGGATTTGGTCTAAAGCAAGGTTTTTTTGCTTCTCTTTTTCGAGATTGACAATGATTGCTTAAATCTATCTTCCCTTTGCAAGAACAAATATCTCAATTTTGCTCCTTCACAAGTATCTTAAAGCAGCTCAGGATACTAACACTTCAAAACTTGGTTTAACTATTCGGTATTCAGAATTCATTGGTCAAACTAATTTGGGTTCGCATAGGGCTTATTAAAGGGTTATGCGCTCCCTATCAAGGGTTCTCCTATTCTCAGGGCTCGACCCGAGACTTGTCAAGGGTGGACAGGATCTCTCACCACATCCCTTAATAGCAAAGGTCCATTCTTAAATGTTTGGCTGGCTATGTCAAAGTATTAAATGAATATTAGATATTTTGCCAAAATATGAACAGTTTAATACTTTTATTTCAAAACATGTCTCTTTTCATGTCTTAGTGAAACAGATACAGTGAATTTGTGAAACTGTATGTTCATAGTTTTTCTTTCGCTTTATTTAGTACTTACCTTGACACTGTTTCTACAATAATCTTCCCAAACTGTTTTGAAAACACCACTTCACGGCATATGTATTTAGTCTTGCCAAGATCGATAACGATAATCTTTAGTTTCAACATCAATTTGTACTCATCGCAACATCAAACTGGATTATTCATGGAGTAATTAAGAAGAGTGTCAATTATAAACAACTTAACAACACTTGACTTTTTTGTTAATATTCATTAAGTAAGAAGTAGTGTCAATTATAAACACTCAAGGAAACACACCAATATAAATAAGGCAAAGTAAGTTTCAGCCATCAAATTAGGTTACAAAGCTATGTAAGACCATAAGGCAGATGGAGCAAATTAAAACACATATATAACATGAGTATTAACTTGGACCGAACTTAACAGTTCAAGAGTCTAATTTGAACATCCAAAACTTGAATGACATATATAACATGGAATCAATACTAAAGTTCAACCGGAAGCCGTGGTTGAAACCACAATGGTGGGTTAGGGAAAGGTCGTTTGATCCTTCCTTCTTGCATACAGTAAATACCTGATTGGCGATAAAGGGCTAGCGATTTCTCGGAGAGAGTATCAAGTGCATCCACAGTAAAATAGATGCAATTTGCTTGCAATCCATTGCCACTTCTTGCAGGAACTGAGAAGGAATTTCCATTTGGTGACACAAATAGTGTTTGATTGCCCAAACTACTGATAGATTCAAAGTCTTTACCTGTTTTGTAGAAACCTTCATATCGCTCGATCATTAATTTACTAGTATGATAGATTTTGAGATCACGCTCATCGCCATTCTCATTGTCATCATGTTCATCGTCATGTTCAAAAAGTGGATATGTCTTCTCCCAAATGATAAGCAGCTCTCCCGTGATTGATTTAGCCAAATAGACACCACTACCACTAGGCGCAAAATGATGACCGCTTTTGTATTTTTCTATATTGATTAATTTAATCTTCACCTCGCAACAACGAGTCTTGAGAACGACGAAATGATTGATGTCGTCAGTAATCCACATGTCCTTTAAAGTGTTAAAAACGTTATCGACGTCACATGAAACAAAAGTGTATAACACACCATTGTGAAATGATATGGTTTCATAGCAGATTCCTATGTAAGCATCAAATATTTCCCAAGATCTCTCTTCTTCTGTAACTCCAATGTCACAATTACAGAATGCCAAGATTTCTCCATGATTCGACACGTCCATAAAAGTTGCGACGACTATGAGATTTCTGGTCGAATCATCCAAGATTGAAAATACGTGTACCATATTGACCATTAATACGGTTGGGATTCTATTGTGCTCAAAATATGGGAAGGATGTTAATGTGGTCAATGGTGGAAGTTTGACATCGATTTCGGAAATCGGGTCGAAAAGGAACATGTCAGGGTTATGGCTAGGTCCAGCAACAAGAACCAACCAACCATTAGAAGTGGCACAACAGAATGTAGCACCGTGAGCTACTTTAGGGTATTTATTCAAGATATGATTAGGCAGTTTAAAAGAATAAAAACGGCTATCCGACAAGCTATAGAAGTTGAATCCTGTATGATCGTTATACGCACAATCTTTGAGCTGCAAAAGCCAAGGAGCTTCGAGATCATGTGATGGCTTATGATGAGCAAGCATTGATCTCCATGACTTGCAAACGGCAGTCATGCGTACGTAGTCACCGATGCTTACTTTTTTCACTATCATCCCCATGATTTCTTTCAGGATGTCTTCTTGCCATTTGCTGCTAAGGGCCATTAAATTGTGTAGTAATAAAAGTGGATAAATTCCCTTGTTTTCACAATCAAAAAATCCCTTCCGTAAAGAGATAGATCTCTTGGTATGTAAAAACCCTTGCGGTTAGGCTAGTACCAGGGTTTTAAGAGGAGTAAAAGCTAATAGGTTAGCGGGCTAATTAATACTCCTTATGGCTGAACCCGACACTCTCAAACCCTAGGCGTACGTACTTGGACGATCAAGACCAATTAGGTATGATCTATTATAAGCAAGAAATCCCAGAATCCTAATTTGATACAAATAAGTAATTAGGTAGGAGCAGTTAAACCTAGACAAACGGGGATGCTTAGCAAATGTCTAATGTTTCAATAGTAGACCCTTTTATTTTTCGCCAACGCTCCGTGACAAAACCTCTTCATTATTTTCTCCAAACCCTTATCCCTCTCAATTTAAAGATGAGTCACCTTTTCAATTGGTCAATCAACTGAGTTGTTCTTAATTTTGAATTGTTTCTATAAAGTTTGGAGATTTAATTTTATTTTTATTTTTTGTCTAGAAAGTTTTGATCGGTGATTTTGGAGCAAAAGAAGGCTCTGATCGGTAAGGTTTTTAACTATTTTGGTATTTTCCCTAAATCTCGAGTTTTTACATGGAGAACTTTTCTAGTAATTGATTTTTTGGTTGATTAGATTAACTTGTTAGTTGTTTTGTTATTTGAGATATATGATATTAGTTTCTATGTTCTGAGGGTCAATGTGGTGTTTGATAATGGAACTACAAATGGTACGATCTGGCTGTCTGGTATGTTCGTTCTACTTTATTCATTTGATTTCACTGTAAATTCAATCCCTTTGTTGTGTTGTACTTCTTTGATTTGTTATTCAATGCTCGATGTGGATTTTCCTCAGTTTTATTGATAGGATTTGATTTTATGAGAGAGCCATAGATTTCAGAGATGTAGTATGAGATTCCTTTTCAGTTATTGATTTGTATTCACTATTCGTTTCGGGTCTGGGATGCTTTCATTTCAGTTATTGATTGTCGCCGGACCTTCTATTGGGAAGTAAAGCTAACAAATTCTTGCTGTCCGTTGATGCCTTCCAAACCTCTGTTGTAAGTAATATTTCATTTTTCTATCTATTAGTTTTGTAACTTAATCATGCATAAATTAATCAAATGATAGAGCGTTAGTTAGATCAAATGATAGAGCGTTAGTTAGAGGCGGATCTGATTATGGTGTTGGAAGATATCTTTTGGTAACATGTTATATTTAGGATTGAATTGTGTCCTGCTAGGATTGGCATTCTCCTGAATGATCTGTCTAATTCATAGGATATCATCATATAATTTCCATGGTATTAAGAGTGACTCCAACCATGTTAACTTTCAATATGACACTGGAGAGTCTTTTAGAGACATGATTCTGAAGACCAATCAAGGCTGCTTGTGCAGAATTGAAGCGATTTGGCAAATGCCCAGATCATAGTATGAGAACTGTATTAAATCAGCTTCAGGTCAATGAAGGAGTTTTAAAGAGGAACAGACAGAAAGAGATGTTGTTTAAGTTTCTCATTTACTGTATGATTTTACATATTTCTCAAGAATTTGAAATAGATACTCTTCCATATCAATTCTCAAGTAAACTCTGTATAGAGCATTTATCCATATCAACTCTCAAGGTACTGAAATTCTATTTGTAGAGGATCTTGTTCGATATGTTGGAGATTGTTGTTGTTGTGGTAAGCCCTCATTTCAATGTTCTTTCTGCAAGATTGGTTTTAGGAGCATCAATAGTTCATATTGTATGGAATGCTTAATAATTTAGTGAGCTTTGAGATATGTTGTATCTCACTGTTTATATGAGATTCTTGTTCTTGGATGCAGCCACAACATCAGTGGCGGATCCAAAATTTTCATTCAGGGGGTTCGAAAAAATAACAAAAGCTAAATATAAAAAATAATGGTGTCAATGGGAACCGAGCCTAGGATGCTAGAGACATTTTGAACACCCTGGATTGCTTGGGCTAACCTTTTGGATTTGTTCAGGGTATTCAAAAATTAATATATGTACATAAACCCAGAAAATCTACCCTATATATACACTGTAACTTTTTACCGAGGGTGTCCTGGATATATTTCTTTTCCTGATGAACTTGCTTTTTTGGTTCAGCTTGCAGTGAATGACTCCATTTCAGGTGTCTATGGAAGCTTCAGAGTTAGATATCCTGGTATGTACTTGATCATGGGAATTTGAAAATTGGAAATAGGGAAATGCAAGTAGCTATACCAGCATATAGCAAAAGCCTACAAAAAAGGTTAGTTTTGCGGCGGTTTAATTTTGGAGGTCGCACTAACCCCCGGAAACTACACTACAAAAGAAGGCTCCAATCGTGCTCTTTGCACTTTGTCCTGCCACCATGGAGATATAATTCTCATCAAGGTTTTTTATTGTCATACTTTTCTGCGATTTTCCCTAAATCTTGAGTTTCTAGGGTTTCGATGTGGATAATCTGATTGGATAAGGTTATTCTTTGCAACAAGGGTTTCGGGATCGTTTGATCTGATGACATATAGACTCGTATCTTTTACACCTCCTGATGGATCATCTAATCTGATGACATATAGACTTAGTACTCAGGTCAAGTTCATGTCCTATGTTACTATGATTATTCGTTTTTGTTAGTTGAGGCGGACTAAAAAGTCTACTTGCTTTTGGATTCTATGAAAGATGTTGTCGTCGTTATCTGAAGCAGTGATCATTTGAAGATGCAATGCATTTACCTTGTTATTGCGCAACGTCTACTTGTTGAAACAAGTAAAGTGCCAGAAGGAGAGGTTACATATATAGAAAAATAGCGATTTGAATTGAACATTTTGTACATAGAGAAGATGTAGTAGAAATTTTTCATTTCTTATCTTATTTGGACATAAAGGTGTACCGAAAGTTTGAATTGTGATATTGCTTAACATGTTTATGATTCAAATAAATAGTGATGTTTGTTATATTTCAATGATGATTTGATAGGTCCAAAGTCCAATTATGAAATAATGCTATATATGTACAATTAGTTATAACTTAATGATAAAAAATTAATTATTTTGAAAGTTACAGGTCCTACAAAAAGAAACGTAAAAAATAAAAATAAAATAAACATTACGGAGGTTAGAACCCTCGCAAAATGAAACAAAATAAATATGTAAGAACCAGATTGCGGGGGTAAAACCGTCGCTATTTCAACCGCCGCAAAATGGTTACAACGATTCTTTTAGAAGCCCTGCAATTTGATTGCGGCGCAAGTTATTGTAGGGGGTTTTAAAGACCGCTGCAACAACAAATTGCAGGGGTTTTAACAGCCGTTAATTGCAAATTTAACCCCCGGAATTTGAGCTCTTTTTGTAGTGAATTGTAATCGGGCTTTTTTGGACGTATTAGATCGTATTGCTTCAATAAATTTTAACTATCATCTTACTTCTCAATACACTCAATAATCATCTCTGTTAAATTAAAGGAAACTCATACATATAGTCATCAAGTAATCTTTTTGTTTCGTATCTTTCTTTATTATATCATCCAATAATGTTTTGTATTATAGCATTGCTAACAGGACATCTTGATAAGTCGTTAAATAGGACTAGACACGGATTTTGTTGGTTAGCTAAAGCATTTGTCCCTCACTAATTCATGTTGTTATAGTAGTGTTCTGTGTACAATTTCCTATTTGTTTTATCGATAATTAATTCTTGCAGCTAGTATTTTACCTATAATTTAAATAATGCAATATTTAAAACTTAATAGTAGAGACTTTGAGTTCTCCAATGATGAGATAAGAATCCTAGTTCTTTTGACAAAACACTTGATGAAGACAAAATTGAATTGATCCCTGCTTACTGTTGAAGATTTTGGTCACCAAACTCTATAAAAAAATCATAAATTGAAAGCTAGTTATTTGTGGCAAAAAGAATAATTCAACCAATTCATGCACTGATAATATGACCTTTGTGAGTAGCATCTATGCAAATAACTCTACTTAAGGTCTAGTTGCAAGAGATTTGAGGAGGTTATCAAAGGCTAAGCCATTTGGCCTGAGGAAAGGGATTTCACCTTAATGACAAACAAATAGATTTCTTTGATTTGCAAAAGGGTCATTGCATTCGTCTATACAACACAAGACAATATTTTTTGTTTTTAAAATACTCGATAGAAAAAGCATTTTAGTATAGGGTCGCTATGTCCGGGAGAAACTGAAGTCATCTCTAGTGGAAGGGTGGGCTAAATGAAGATACTGTATAGTTTTAATGGAAGCAGTTTAGTATAAGCATCATATTGATTAAGGTTTACCTTGAGTTTGTTTCTACAATAATCTTCCCAAACCGTTTTGAAAACACCACTTCACGGACAAGATATTTTCATATACATTTGTTTGGACCCCTATATTTATATTTAGTCTGGCCAAGATCGATAATCTTTAGTTTCAACATCAATTTGTACTCATCGAAATATCAAACTGGATTATTCATGGAGTAATAAGTAGTGTCAATTGTAAACAACTTAACAACACTTTTTTGTTAATATTCATCGAGCAAGAAATAGTGTCAATTATTCATTAAGAAGTAGTGTCAATTATAAACACTCAAGGAAACACACCAATATTAGTAAGGGCAAAGTAAGTTTCAGCCATCACATTAGGTTACAAAGCTATGTAAGACCACAAAGCAGACGGAACCATTGTATAACATGAGTATTAACTTGGACCTAACTTAATAGTTCATGAGTATAATTTGAACATCCAAAACTTGAATAACATATATAACATGGAATCAATACTAAAGTTCAATATATTGGAAGCCATGGTTGAAACCACAACGGTGGATTAGGGAAAGCTCGTTTGATCCTTCCTTCTTGCATACAGTTAATACCTGATTGGCGATAAAAGGTTAGAGATTTCTTATAGAGAGTATCAAGATCATGCACGGTAAAATAGATGCAATTTGCTTGGGATCAGTTGCCACTTCTCGCAGGAATTGAGAAGGAATTGCTATTTGGTGTCACAAATAGTGCTTGTCACACAAACTAGTGATACATTCAAAGTCTTTAAATGTTTTATAGATACCTTCATATCGCTTGATCACTAATTTACTAGTATGATAGATATCGAGACCGTGTTCAACGTGCTCATCATGTTCATTGTCTTGTTCACACGACATCAAAAGAAGCTTTCAGTGGCAATACATTTTTCTTTTAGCGGCAATATTTATTGTCGATAAAAACAATAACCAACAATTGATTAAATGCCATTGGATTCAGGATCGCCAGATCCTTTAGTGACATTTATGCTGGTAAACACCCATATTATTGCAGCTAAAAATAATTATTTTTAGCGGTCTTTATTCAGTGGCAATTACTATTGCCAATAAAACTACCTTCGAAATGTGATATCCAACATAACTTACCGCTTTTATTATTGCCGGCAAAAATGCAATAATTGCCGGTAAAAGAGACATGTTTTAGTCACAACTCACAACTATTATAGCTTCTAAAACTGATCATGCATTCACCTTAATCGATGGATTTAACTAATTACTATTTTATAGCATTAAAAATAAAAAATCACAAGAAAAATTAACTCGAAGATAGTAATAGAGGAATTACCAAATTCAAAACAATGTCATTCATCAAACGAAGTCTTCCAACTAATTAATAGCCTTGATTTGTTTCCTCATAAAATATATGACAACTAAGCTTATTAATATATAACGTTGTATAGAAATGGATCTAACATTAAATATTAAAGTTTATGTCAATAATCTTATACGCGAAGCTCTCTAAATTAATGATATATATTAAGCAAGACTCAAAGCTTAGAGAATCCCATCAAGCACTCTTGCACCATGCAGAAAATTCAAAAATAATTCAAGTAGCATCTTCGAGTTTATGCCAAACCGTTTGGTTTGGCAAAACTCGAAGATATTACTTGTATTATTTTGGTTCAAGAAACAAATTGCCATCAAAAGGTTCACCAGGCACGGGTCTCTGAAGTGCAGTCTGGTTTTAACGGCCTTCTCCCAAGGATCAAGAACGATTACTTCATCATTCTTTGAGGACCATCACACGATTTTCAGCTGATACAGTATACGCTAATACAATTATAATACCCGCCTGATACAATATCTGATGCCCTCCCAATATAACAACTGTAGCTACGAACAAACTTATATTATTATTAATATTATATTACTATTTATATTATTATAAAGAGCGCCCTATTATAAATAGGGAGAATTACGCGACGTGGTAAACATGCAAATAATATTTCTAAAATGTAGCTATAATTTTTACGAAATTGAGGTATTAGCGTTGATACAATATGCAAAAAAAAAATAAAAAAAAAATGCTCCGCTCGACCTGGTTTGATCATGTGTTCCTTTAAATAATATTAGATATATTTTTAAAATTATACTCATAATATATCGAGTGACCATGGGTTAGTTTTATACTCCCTCCGTTCACTTTTACTTATCCAATATTCATAAAATAGATTTTCATTTTACTTGTCATTTTTCACATATCAAAGATAAGACAATTTTTTTTCTGTTTTACCCTTAACATTAATTATTCATTCAAAATCATTTTTCAAATCTAATACAATTATATATCCATTAATATGAGTAAAATACACACTTCATTTATTATTTCAAATAAAAATAAAAGTGAAGGAAGGGGGTACGTAAATTCGCCTCGAGCTCTCATACCCGCCTGCATTTTATAAACATGCAAATTGTAGCCAATCAACTCCTCTAGCTATATATATATATATATATGGAGAGATAACACTTCATTTCAAAAATAAAAAATAAAAAATAAAAAATAAAAATTGATCACGGTGTACAAAAAAAATAACGAAGGCTTTCGTTAAGGATAGAAGACGAAGGGGAGTAGCTCGCATTAGCATACATCGTGTTGACGAATCGCTCATTAGATTTGTAGTTCGTTTAATTTTTGCTTTGATTTTTATCATTTTGGTGCTCTACCTCGTTTTTCGTTTTCTTTGAATTGTGTATTTTAGTTTCTCATTTAGCTTAGAGTACTGTTTTTGTTATTAGTTTAGCATTAGCGTTTGTTCGGTGTTTCCTGCTCTGTTCTGTGTTGTAGCGTTTAGTTTGTTTGCTTTTCAACTTCAATTACAAATCAAACAACTCTCAGAGCTAGAGCTTAAACAGGAAACAGGTGAATTTTGGTGAATATACTACTTTGTTCAACAAATTGATATGAGAAAAGTCCCAATTTATAGTATATTTCATTTAGTTTTCAAATATATAAATTTTAATTTTAAATTATTAAGTTAATCTAATTCAGTTTAGCTTCAAAGTTTAGTCAAATTGACTCTCGAAAAGCGAAAAGTGTCACATAAATTGGGACGGAGGGAGTAGTTGTGTTTGTACGTGAAACTGATAACTGGTAGTAGCATGGCAATTTGTTTATCAGGATGTTGAAGAAATACGGTAAAATTTGTGCATTTTGCTTATTACTGGTTGTGCAAGTACACTTGTATTAGTTGTGTGTGTATATGAAACTGATAATTGATAGTAGCACCGTAATTTGTTTATCAGGATGTTGGAGAAATACGGTAAAATTTGTGCATTTGCTTATTACTGGTAAATTGTTGTATATGTTGTGCAAGTACACTTGTATTAGTTCTGTGTTTATATGAAACTGATAATTGGTAGTAGCGTGGTAATTTTTTACCTTATCCTGATTTTGGAGCAAAATTGTAGTAGTTGTTTATCTCTTGAGCTCAAGAAAGCTGCTGCTATTTTCTCATGAACCTAACTGAAGTGTGATCATGCCATGAGTGCATTCCAGTTAAGGTATAAGTCTGAGTTAAACATTGTTAGACACTTATTAAGCGTCGACAAATAATATATCATCGACGATATCTTCGATATAATATAGCGCACAATATTGTAAAAGATTGTGAGGACTGAATTCTACGTTTGTTAAAGCATGTCGACATAGAAATGACTACCAAGTGAAATGATGCATCTTGGTAAGAGTAAAGCTTATTAGACCTGCGGTCCAGACATCAAAAGATATGTGTCTTGTCTTATTATGAAACGTAACTTTAAGCATCTAGAATTTGAATTTGAGTCTTCAGCAATTAAATGACGTCTTGTAATAAGTTGCAATGACCAGTCTAAAAGTGTGGGATTACCAGTGAAATTCATGTGCTATAGGTTGATTTTAACTGTTTGATAGTAATAATTATAACTGGATTTCAGATTTCTGACAATAAGAGTTTAAACAATGACATATATTTGATATGTTATCTGTACTATTATTGTATGTCTTAATTTTGAGCTTTTTCATCTGGTTGGTAGATGCCTTAGGAAGTGGATATCTCACTTCCTTTCTGCTGACTAGAGGATGGAATCTCGATAATGTTCTACTGTCATTAGAAGCATACGTGAAAACAGTAAGTAGTTCTTACGATCATGTCCCTGTATAGTTATTTTAATGTGATATTTAGACGATATTTAGACGTACAGTATTAGCTCCCCACGAGCCTTGTAAGACTCGTCTTTTAGATATTTGAAAGTGCCTTATGATTTTCTACCCAATTTCAGGAGAATATTGATGCAATGAAGTCACACCCCCACCTATAATACAACAGTGCCATTGTAAGTTTCTTTAAAAAACTGATTCACTTATGAACTGCTCTATCATATAGGATCTTTCAAAACACAAGCTTCTCAGTTGTTGCTAATTAGTGCTTCATATTTTTATGATTATGTTATTAAAGAATCAGAGTTGGAATAACTAAAAAGCATAGACAAGAGACTATGTATCAAGTTGTACGCTGCACCGTGCAGTAAGGAAGGGATATCAGTTTGCAACTCTGTGGTTTTTCTAAATTTACTTTTCACAGTTTCCATCGACTTCTTGTGTGATCCTGTTTGAAGTCACACCCCCACCTGCAATACTTCTTTTGAAGCTGTTAAGACATTAGAATTCGATTGTGAAAGATGCATTTGAATTATGAGATCCTGCTTTCCAGGGTAAGAGTAATGATGAGAAGAGTAAGGGAAAGATTAAGAAACAAGCTTGCTGTCTTCCCTGGTTCAGTCACTTGCTACTATTGACTGTAAGACTTTACATTCATCTTAGATGTTTAACTGTAAACATTGAGGTATATGATTAACCTATTTATCTATTAGTTGAGGTAATGTGCTTTCTCGCAGTGAATTCTTCATTTAACAAAGCAACCATGGATCTCTTAACTGAAGGCCTTAACGAAGGGATTACAGTTATAGGAACAGTCCGGTGCTTAAAGTTTGAGACCAAAGCTCCAGCGTAAGTTACTTCATCTAGGAGGGACCCACATGAGTTGATCATTTTCAGCATTTCCTTTAAAAGTGAAAATTACTTGGCTGAGCAGCCCTATACATTATGCTTAAATACTTATTTGTCAATGTATACTCTTGTTCTACAGATACTATGTGCTGTGTAATCCATTGAGGTACTGTAAGGGAGGGCTTGCAACAGCATCAGCCATGGTGCTCAAGACCGAACTTTGTCGTTTCTACCCTGGGAGAGGGATCAGATTTATTCGTTCAGATTCTCAAGTGTTCCTATTTGTCAACTCAAAATGCAAACACTGCTTTAATCAATTCTTTCATCATAGAGTGAGTTGCTGACATTTAGTTGCTTTAATCAATACTTACCCAGCTCCCATTAGATTTTCACATCATTATGTGACGAACCACTCTTGTTGACAGGTTAAACAAGGAGATCATGTCACACTATTGAGCCCTTTTGCAAAGTTTGTTTTGAATGGCAAGGAAAAGTAAACTCGTTTAATATCACCTTCAGATGCTATTCCAAATATGCCATTTTTCTTTTCTCCATCAGGTTTTTTCTGTAGACACCATGTATTAGTGTGTTCTATCAGTTTATATCCCATCATTTCGTCTGTCATCACCACCTTATAACGCCTCAGGGCAGGGTACACTTGAGCCTCTAGCAATGGTAATATTCTCTGGTTAAGGCAAAGCAAGATGATTGGTTGTAATAACTACGTCCACAAATTGTTGGTTTTGCAGATGATTTTAAAAGAAGGTGGAGGAGCTGGTTGCTGTAAGCTGGGACAGAAGTTTCTATCTGATTAGATTGCACACAACAATTAATTTTGGTTAACCAGACGCGTCGATCAGTCGTTGTCTGGTGGGGATGCATGGTTCGTAGCATGCGCCTTACGTGCTAGCTGTTGAGAGAGTTTGGGTATCACATGTAAGGGTGCTATTTTTAACTTTGAACTTTTTCTTAGCAGAGGTATCTGAATGATCACTAAGAAAGTTTAAGAGTGTCTAATTGACATTTCGTGCCAAGTTTGAGCGGCTATCTGTGTAATTGGCCTCAGCCCTCATGTAGTTTTAATTTTAGAGATGAACCAAAACACTGATGCAATCAAGTAACCTAAGTACTACTGATTAGGTTTTGCTGTATACCTTTTTCTTTTTCCTACCAATTGCTAGTTTATATTCTCAACTTGGAAAACCCTTCCTCTCGTTCATCTTAAACAATAATCATGTGCTATAATTGTAAAATTCCAAAGAACATATAGCAGTAAAGCATCTATCCTGAAGTGACTTTTTATTTAGTGCCAGTCTTATCCCGCGATGAAGGAAATCAGGTCGAGCATAAGCTTACAAACAAAATGAAATTACAAGTAAATAAGAAAATAACTTCTAAATGTAATGATCTCTTGACCGAGTCTGAATTGATGGCTTTTGTCCACACCGTGCCATCCATTTCTGATAAGAAGCATATCAGAAAGACACAAACACACCTACGTCATAAATAAATGTATCCCACCATGCTTTGGGCTATAGCCAATAGAAAGCTGAACTCTGTTTTCAATAACAGGTAGTGAGTAGCTAGAGAGCTTATTTATTAGTTGAAATTTTGATAAAGCTCTGCCAAATATAAGTGAGAAAGTAATGAGAATTTGACTTCGTTATGTTTCTTCAATCAATATCAATGGAGAAAGAGAAGTAGGAGCAGAAAATTGAAATTATCTTATGAAAGTTCATTCCATTTAGAATCTGAGAGTACAAATGCTCGAGTGACTCTAAATTCTTGTAGGGATAAAACAAGAGTTAATCTTTGAGGAAGAAGTAAAACAACTACTTCATACATATTGAACAAACTAAGCAATAATGTGTTTAAACCGATGAGAAGGTCAAATGTATGTGTTGAAGGATCTCATTTTTTACGAACTCTTCGCTTGCTTGAGAGATTTGGATGAAAAGTGTTCAATTCCCTTGTAACAAACCCCTTTAGCACATACGCTGACTCTTCAACATCAGCTCAGAATCTGTAGAGGAGCTTGGATTCACCCCAATCATAAACCTGCAGCTAAAGCAAATTAAGGATGTTATAAAAGAATCTGACTAGGATTATCTAGGCTAGTCACCTTAATACAATTTAACAAAAGTACTATTTGATCATTATATATCGGGAATAACCGCAGCATTCCTTCAATTTCGCCTTGTATAACCTATATGCATTTGATTCTGGTATTTGCCAAACATACAAAGACTATCTGCAACTCCGCCTGTGTGAGCTCGCTCACATTGCCGGTCCCAAGCCCGGATAAAGGAGGAGGGTTGCCGAGGGTCAATCGGAAACAGTCTCCCTACCCAGGTAGGGGTAAGGCTGCGTACATCTTACCCTCCCCAGACCCCACTATTGTGGGATTACACTGGGTAGTAACCAACCATACAAAGACTATCTGCGTTGAAATGTTGAACGACTTTTATGTTTAAAGTCAGCGAGCACAAAGTACAACAGCTTTCACAGTTTTTCTGTAAGTACAAGTGCAAACTTAAAATACAAGCCTAAGGTAGAAGGTATAGGTGCATCCAATGTAGAAGCTTTAGTTTGCTCTGTTCATCATTTCTGATGCAACTCAGTGCTTTTTTGCTGAAAAGGGTGGGGATCAACTACTCTATTGTACCTTTATTGACTGGTCTAATGAAACAAAGTTTTTTTTTTTTTTTTTTTTGCAGCTTTTACACATGTTTTTAGAGTTTTGATACATCTTATTGGAATTTAGCATAAATGATGGGAGTAGTAGGTTTAAGGGGCATGTAAAAGTAAAATCATACCAGTTTTACAAATAGAATTACCTCCTCAATCTTCTAGCTTTGGCCAATATTAAGTTGAACATCAGTTTTCTGAATATTAAGTAGGTTGAAAGCTTCTTGATTTATCACCTTTTTCATAATGTTCTAATAAAAAAATTGTCAAATTGTATACTTTCCTTGTGAAAATCTTCTAGTTAATTCCACTAAACTGACATCTTTGTGTTGATTACCAATTTCAATAGCTTTCTGACAGCAGGGTAATTCATCAGAGATCTTACTTATTTATTGATCTTGTTTGGTCCCCACTCAACAGAGACCTTTTGATGATACCACTTCCTGTGTTTTATCTTTGATCAGCTTACTTTTCTTTATCACAAATCCCAAAATCTGATTCTCTTTACAAATTTGTCCAGGATTCCAAGTAACAACAACAACAACATACCCAGTGCGATCCCACAAACAACATACCCAGTGCGATCCCACAAAGTGGGGTCTAGAGAAGGTAGAGTGTACACAGACCTTACCCCGTCCTTGGGAGGTAGAGAGGCTGTTTCCGGTAGACCCTCGGCATGTCCAGGATTCCAAGTAATCCTCTCTTATTGTCTCAGAAACTGAATTGTGTTAAATCATAGAAATCAGGAATTCATATAGTCTTGTGCATCTTTCAGAATTGTTATGTGTAACCTGATTAAGTTGAGCCTTCAGTGAATTACACTGAAATAACTGAATCAGACAAGCTAGTAAACTATGTGCATCAGCATTTAGCTTCCCTCTCTGTCTCAGTGGCGGAGCCAGGATTTTCATTCAGGGGGTTCAAAAATTGTAAAAGGTAAATACACGAAGAAGTCAGGGGGTTCAACATCTACTATATATACATAACAAAATAATTTTAACTTTGAAAATACACTGTAATTTTTTGCCGAGGGGATTCGGATGAACCTCCTGGAGCCAATGTGGCTCCGCCCCTGCTCTGTCTCTCTCTCAAAAGTACATTTAACTTCCCTTGAGATGAGAGAATGTTGGCCTTATATTATTCAAGTAAATGGTTGAAATGGAGGAGTCCTCTTCTATACGAATATAGATACCTACTAGACTGAAAATCAAATTTTATATAGAGATTAGCAACATTAAATGAGACAGAGCATCCGACCTCCAACACTTAACATATCAACAAAGTAAGTGTCGTAAAAGTTGTGGATGTTAAAGATGGTGTGTTGGCAGGCATACAAGATTAGCAAGATAAAAATCGACAGAAGGCACAAACTGAACATATTGAGAATAAAATGAGAACATGCCGTATGATATTAGTTTGATCGTGAAATACAGACCTACAAATGTACTGGTCTATAGGTGATAACCAGGATGCTTGATGGTGTAGAAGGACATGCAGTAAACAAAAATTCACGTGGAAGGAAGTTGCCTGAAAAGGCATATGGTGTCTTGATATTTATGCAGAGTTAGTGAAGAACATAACACAACAATGAAAGTATAAAAGATCCATGCTGGTAATACAACTAGTTGGGATTAAGGCTTAGTCATGTTGGTAAACTTTCATTAAACCTGGCAATGTAAGTGTATCACTTGAGAGTCAGCCACCAGCTTCTAATTACGAACAATGGCAATAGGAACTTGCTGAACCAACATCCATACTTTTGAGCATTCTAATTATCAACTATAAGAATAGTAACATTCTTTTTGAACTGACTATATCATTCAGATTGCTAAAACTGAATTTTGGTCGCGCTATTTAATCAATGTGAAAGTACAAATCCTATTCTAATTCCTTATTAGGAGAAAACAAGAATAACATCTTTAAGAAGGAACTGGAGCAACAAATATCATACATCTTGTGCAAACTAAGCAATAATGAATTCAAACTGATGAAAATACCAAAGTTTTAAAGGAAAAAAAGAGAGAAGAAATATTACAGGAAATTGAAGAGATTTTAAAGAGACATTGATGTTAGGTGTATTTATGCGTTTGGACGCAACAGACATCATTAGTATTGTACTTCATCCTGTATTCATGTTAACACAACAGTGCTAGTAGGCCTTGAATGCTATTTTGAAAGATAGTCTCTCATAACTCTTTGATTATATACAGATATCCCTGTCAAAACCTTAAGCTCATAAAACACATATGTAATATTATGAGCTGATCCTTCAAGACCTATTGTGGATTGGATCTGATCCTTTTCGAACTGTTCGTTTGCTCGAGCCATTCGGATCAAAACTTTTGCTTACTGGTGCTGATTTGGTGCCAGTATTCAATTCATTTTTAACTAATCCCTTAAGCATACGCCGACTCTTCGACGTCATCAGCTCAAATTGTTGTGTGCTCCATCTCAAAGAAAAATCTGAACTTGTAAGTGAAGAAGCTTTCTCTGGATGAACTACTAAGAGCCCTATGCAAATGAGAAGCACAAATGGCTTATTACTAATGAAAACCATTGTTCTTCTTTTGAGAAACAGGGAAAAAATCAGTTGTCTTTAGGTAAATAAGACACTAAGCAGTTCAAATATTTGGAGTCCTGTTTATGTGATCCATTCTTGTGTGTGTATATATATACTGACTCATTTATTTTTTTAATAGGATTTTGGAGGGCCCCAGAATCTGGAGATGAGTTTTTAGATTCACCCCAATCATGAATATCGCAGGTAAAGTAAAAATTAAGGCTGTTAAAAAAGAAGCCAACTAGGATGAATAAAGGGTTCTTGGAACAACATCCTTGAGAAGCTAAGCATCTTTTTTTCACTTGTTTCCCTTATTATTTGTATCGTTACTTGTGCATTGATCTTCTAATCAAGGACTAATGTTTGCCACCTGGACTTGCAGTCAGCTTGCCACATCATCTCTCAGAAAGTGTTATTAAAACGCATCGCTTTGTCGCTTTAAGTGATTGTTGCTTCATGGATGAAGCTATACGCATCAGAGAAGTGTGCGCTTCAAACAATGAGACGCAAAGTGATCCAAGCAAAAAATGGATCTCAATTTTGTAGAGTTAGATTAGTATCGACATCATTGTACATTGGATGTTTGGATTGGTTATTAATTGCAATTTGATTATTATCGTACTAATTTGTATATGCTTTGTATTTTCAAATTTTATGTTAGTTGTGTGCGTTACTTCTTGCTTTTCGCTTCAAATCTCACAGATCACATCGCTTTTTTCATTTTTCACTTTTAAAAACTACTAATCTCGACATTTTTAAAATCCCAGAAAATACACTCAGTTGAGACTTAATACACACCCAAGGTATTGACTTAGTGGTCAATAAAGTGAGTTGAGTATGATGAGATCTTAAGTTTAAATTTCGAGGGAGGCAAAAACCCTAAGTGATTTATTCCCGCTTGGAAGAATTAGCTTATATCTATGTTGGTGAGAGGTAGTACGTATCTTGTAGAATTAATTGCATGCGAGCTTTATCCGGACACCACAATTATCCAGAAAATTTCTGAAACTTAATACTTGCTTAAAATGGCTATTGTTTGTTAATCAAACCTTACTTGGGTATTAAGGAAGAAAATCCTTTTGGGGAGAGACTGAGCAGCCAAACAATAAGACTGGTAAAAGGGTAAGTAGTCATAAAGCAAAATGTGATAAGAAAAGATAGTATATGTGGGGAATGGAACATCACTTCCTAAGAACAACCAAACACTTAACTTTATGCCATTAGGAAATCTCACTTTAGAATTCCAATCTCTCTTCCCTATGCAAAACTAAAATACTAGTCTTGGTTTCTTGTGCCAAATCTGTTCCTTTTTGCTTTTCTTTTTAGTCTTTATATTTTTAGATTTCTCCTATTCAGATAAACCCAATTCAAGAGTCACTTTCTCTTAATATTTGGAAATTTTTCTTTTTTCTTTTTTTCTCGTTAAACAAGGTAGACCAACTTTTTCTTTATATTGCTTTGGTTTATTGTATAAAATACTAGTCTCTAGAAACTTGTGTGACACGTTTATTCCGAAATACATATTACAAAGTTTGCATCGCATATGAAAATTTTTAAACACTGCACATAATTCCAAACTTTCCTTAGAAAAAATTAATAACTCATAATCTGAAGTTTGAAAATTTTGCAATTATAATGTTACTTTAGCGACATTGTAGGAGTACTTTTTTCAGCCAAAAAACAGACAATACTTTAATTTAAAGACAATTACATACTCGAAAACATGTAAAAACATGCATATAACTATCCAAACCGAAAACCAAACCGATTAAATAGTCTGATATTTGTTTGTGTTTGGTTTTAAATTTTTAAAAACAAATAACATTTGGTTTGGTTTAGCATTATTAAAACAAAACCGAAGGAAAAACCGAACCAAACCGATAAATTTTATATACAAATTGTTGTAATTATATATATACAATATTAGTAGTTTTATAAATAGTTTCAAATACTTTGTATACTTCATCAAAGTTTTATTTATCTCTAACAGGTTAATGAACTTACACCTTAATTAAACTAATTTCTTAAGAGAAAGCCATGAATCCAAACCATTTATTCAAAGAAACAACAATGAAATTTACCTAACATTTTTTATATTTCTCATAAACTTTATTCACATGATTAATACTTATAAGTCCTAAAACATTTTCTCCATAATCCAAGAAAATTATAGTCACTACATAGAAGGGTAATAATGAATTATAAGTTGGAAAAAGATGAAAAATTCTTTCCTAATTGTAGGAAAAAAAATAAAAGAGAAAATTATAATTAAGTTTCTTAAAAAACCGAAAAATCAAACTAAACCGAATCAAATCTGACTACAACCAAACTGATGGTTGTTTATTATATTTAGTTTGGTTTGGTTCTAATAATTTTAAAACCGACTAGCTTGGTTTGATTTTGGTTTTAACTAAAAATCGACTCAAACCGAACAATGAACACCCCTACCAGGGGCGGAGCTAGGTGGGCTCCAGGGGTTCATCCGAACCCCCTCGGTGAAAAATTATAGTGTATATACAAGGTTAAAATTATTTTTTTATGTATATATAGTAGATGTTGAAACACCTTAGTTTCTTCATGTATTTACTTCTTATTTTTTTGAACCCCCTAGATGAAAATCCTAGCTCCGCCACTGACATATAACTAATAAACACACTCCTACTATGCATATAACTTAAGGAGTACTTTTCTCAGCCAAAAACAGACAATATTTTAATTTAAAGACAATTACATGCTCGAACACCGGTAAAAACATGCATATAACTAATAAAAGCACTCCTACAATGTATATAACTCTAAATTTCTAAAAAACCACTCCTACTATGGATATAACTTATATATACTCTAAATCATGTTCAGAGATACAAAAAATAAAGACAAAAAAGGAATTTATACATAAAGATAGTTTACACGTCTACATGCATAAGGTGATGATGTTATAGTCCGTGATACTCATTTGTCAACAACAATAACGTACATCTATTTTACGGAATCATATCAACTCACGAAAATTAAAGACTAAAAAATATCTGCTAAACCAAAAGACACCCTTAAGGAAAATGAAAACTATTTCTTGCCTTTATATAATTTTTTTGGTTGGTGTTCTTTGAGCTTCTCTTTCACATATTTATTGAATTAGCCTACATTTAATTAGTTAATGGACTCTTAAATTCTACAGTTTTTTTGTATTAACGAAGAGGTTGGCTAATGAAGAAACGAGTTACTAAGTTGTATAGAAGATGAAATGTGAAAAGTTAGAATTGTAAACAAAAATAAGAAAATAAAACGGATGACTCATATTAATTGTATACTGAATACTTGCTGATGTGGCCATCTTTGATGTAACAACTCTTTGGCTAATTTGAGATAAAACTTCATAAACCGTCTTTTCCATACACTGATGAAGAATTTAGGGGAGGGCAAATGAGTCAATCAACTTTTAAAGGGTATTTTCGTAATCTAACTTTAGGCTTAGGGGTTTTTCATTTTTAGTATAATATGATATGATGATTAGTAAATCACATCCGAGTTGGAACATTCTATTCTGATGCTCTATGAATTTGTGGAGAATGGATTGTGTCTTGTAATGATCCAAGGTATACAAATAAATACGGCATGTTTTTTAACTTTCATTGGTGTTCTACTCACTTTTACCTTTTGTCTTGTCATAGTAGATAAAGTATTTGTAGTATAGTTCAGCAAGGTGTTATGAGATGATTGAAAATTCTTTTTCCTTTTGTTGTACTATTATATCTCAGCAAGGTGTTCAGGTCAGCTTGCGCGGATGCGATTATTTCAATAGAACATTTGCTATCTTTTACAGTTATCGGGTAATTTTGTCTATCAAAATCTGAATACAGAAAATAAATCGTCTTGTATTTTTACTTTCATTGGATTTGAAGCTGAAACATTATGATTCTTAATCTACTTTATTAACCATCACGTCACACCTTTAGCCAAAGTTCTTGTGTTCAAGACCTAGGAATGCAAAAATTTCGATCGGGAGCAATTTACTCCCTCAAATATTTCTTTGTCATGGGCAGATATAGTCTTTTGGTTATGAGTTCATCTAACTCATTCTTTCTACACCAATTATAGATATATAAGTAAAAACCTAAAATCTCAACAGATCATATGATATTTGAACCCATAATTTTAGCAGTATAATGAGTTTAATGCTGAAAATTTGAAAAGTTGAACCTATTAAAATTAGTTCTAAATTCACCATTATTCTTTGTATTCTTAATCGTCATGCGCGATCAAATTTTAAAAGTTGAACCTATTAAAATTAATTCTAAATTCACCATTATTCTTTGTATTCTTAATCTTCGTGCGCGATCAAATTAAGTCATATAAAACGAAATATAAAGAGTAATAATAAAAGAAGGTTTATTTATGTGCTCGGAGGGACCTGTTAATTTGCTTGTGCTGCACATTTCTAACTTAAGGTAGGCATACTTATTAGATAATACTCTTGTCTTAAAGTTGTCGCTGCCTTGAGAATCTTGAAGGGGCTTTCATGATTTCGTCCTATGCCCTTGGCTTTGGACAAGAAGATTGGATCCATATTCCAATGGAGATAGTACTTTCAATTAAGATAACCAAGATCAATTACGAGGTTCGAATTTTCAGTAAAGGGATTCAAATTCTAATGAAGTAAATAGAAGAAGTCAAGAGAACTCAACGTTTACTATATATACATAAAAAATACTTAATTTTTAACCTTATATATACAATGTAATTTTCCTACAAATGAGGTTCGAATGAACCACTTGTATCCCCCTAGCTTCAGCCCTAACCAAGATTGATTGATAGGTGAATGTAACATATGCGCAGTGAATACATATTATAATTTAATACCATAAAATCTTGGGTTCATCTTTGTTGTGGTATTAGTGTAGACAAAAAAGGGGATCTTTATACAAATAGCTGGCCGGATTTACTGTTTACTTTTTTCAATTGGTACGCATACATAATACACCAATTATACATCTACCTGCTATTTTTAGTTTAAACAATCGAGTGAACTGCTATTTAGGTTAATTCTTCCAAAAAAAAAATCCAACCAAACAGAACAGAGTCCTTATCTGCTAAGCAAGACAAGCCCATAAAACATGGCAATGATTTTAAGTGTTGAACTACATAATTTAATGTTAGAAAACAGCAAGCTTTAGATAAGTGGGCTCAAAGATACAATCTTTGTTAAAGGTTAAATTTGAACGACAAGAGTGGGACACTGCAAAGAGAATGTTTACCAAAATATAAGTGTTTAAAGAAGATGCTTTGCTCTACTTTAAGATCATAGCTGGCTGTATAAAATTGATCCTATAACATGGATAAACGAGTATGTATGTTCTTCTAACTTTTCTATATTCTCAATCCTTAAAGAAAAACCATTCCTTTCTAACCCTCAAAACCTTTAAAAAAAATGTAAGCCACAAGATTACTGGATTTGATAGTGATATTAGTTAAGTTTGTTAGGAGTTATTTATGTTAAAAGATACTCCCTCCAGTCCACTTTACTTGTTGAATTTTTAGTTTACACTTCCCTTGAGAAATTATGTGTTTTGACTATCATAACCTTGTAATAATCTTTAATCATTTAGAATGTTAATTTCTTTTTAGTAAATATTCTCTCTTTAATCTCTTCACTTAGGTTTTCTATGCGAATTAGTCAATGTTTATTACTTCCAAGAATAATTATTACTAACGTCAAAATGGGAAGAATGTACTCAATTATATTTTGATTTTTTAAAATGATAAATATTTTGGACCATCTATTTTTAGAAAGAGCGACAAGTAAAGTGGACCGGAGGAAGTAGTTTTGTTTGTGTTTTATACTTTAATCATCCTCGTGAAGAATCGCATTCTGATACATCAAATATTTTTTGTAGTAATAGTTGGATTCACTTTTGCCTCGTTCATTGAATATGATAAAGGGAATGATGATAAGAGTAATGAAAATATAAGGATGATAGTAGGAAATATCATCCGAAAAATCTAAATAGAAGATTGTTGTTATCAAAGATATTGACGTTGGCCACATACACTTTATTAATACCAACTTCGAATTTTAAGTACTTATATGGAATCATTTGCCATTTTATGTAATAAGAACGGTAGAATATCATATGGTAAATTTCAAAGACCTTCTTTCAAATTTATTTAGCATTTATCTTCATTGTGGTAAGGATATTGCATTTGCTTTTTTTGTTTGATATTTTTCAAGGGAGAGAGAGAGTCTAAATTTGCCCTTGCACTATAGTCTAAATTTGCCCTTGTACTATTTGAAATTGTTCAATGTTGCCCTCCGGTTTTTGATCATTTATACCCTTATCATTACAACACATTAAATCAACTTGTGCGTTGTCATCACCAGAGCTTCATCGTGGAATAGATGGACTTCACACATCCAAATTCTTTCCTCTCAAGTTTTGACTATAGTTAAAATTGCAATCAGATTTCCATTAGGTATCAAGGTAAAAAATGAGATTGTTCTCAATGCTTAAACTGATTGATCTAAGTGAGCTACGAGGTTAGTCTTCAAGGATCAACTTGCTTCAAAGTGTCCTCATAGCTTTATTCCCGACTAGAAATCTATAAAGGGCTTTAAGGGAGACCTTCTCTCTCTATCTGCTTTCCCTACTGGGGGCACAAGAGGCACTTTTTGTCTCGACCACTCCCTCATCCCACCTGGCTCATGCTAGGGGGGAATAACCTCAATCTGTAGAAGTTGCATCCTCAAGAATTAAGTGATTGTGCCAGTGATCAAGATATCAACCACATAAATAGGTAGTAAAATGGGTATGGATCCATGTGCCGCTAGGGGTCAGCAGCGTCGGGAGGCGAAGGTGAACAACAAGGACTCTCCCACCCTTCTTCCGTTTGGATGGGTTCGGGCTTAAGCCAACTTGGCCAAGGGGGAAGAGTTTTGAGAAGGATAACTCCTTTTCAATAAGAGGAGTGTAACCTACTACTAATGTATGTAGACCAAAAACTTTTCATTTGACAACGAGGGCAATATTAGACTAAAAGTCTAACGGATGGCAAAGTTGCTCAATTTCGGGTAGTACACGGGTAAATTTGTCCCTTAGCTTTGCTTTTTTGTAATGAGACCAATTTCAAATGATACTCTATATATAATATTACAAACTACCCTTTTGTGGAACAAATTAGTACTGCATGTTGTAACATATATATCTCTCCTTTTTTTGGCAATATATACCTCTCTTTTTATGTTTTAGAATTTGATCTCTTCTATAAGGGCCCTCTCTCAACTACAGTACTGCATCTCCCCGTTTTAAAGCCAAACAATTCTTTAGTATTTAACTTATCATTCCTTAATTATATGTGCAATAATAAAATAATTTTCAAACAATGTGGATGTACAGATTTGAAATGATTTAGAAATTAATATTTAACTAAACAGATGAGTTCTATCAAGTTTATGTTGAAACAGGTATTGAGGCCAGGGGAGTGAAAATATATTGATGCTCATATACCACCTTTTGGTTGCACCAGCATGAAAAGTAATTACTTATTAGGAAATGAAAATATGAATTTGAAACTTAATTCGACAATAAATGTGCCTAGGCACCAACAGTTTGTAAGCTGAAAGTGGTAGACAAAAATAATGTAACTTCAACTGATATAAAATTAATTAAAACAAGATGAAACTATCGTATGTTTTATGAACGTATGTAATCTTAGGAAGAAAATAATAAGACAATTCTTCATGGGGCAAGAAAGGTTAATAAAAAGTGCCATACATAGATAGATATAAAATGAAAAGATTAATATACAGCTTACTGACGTTAATTTTTTGAGTAAAGGTGAGATGGTAATATTGTCCAGAATACAGATAAACAAATCTAGCATAAGGCAGCATTTAGCTTCAAAATAATAGACTAAGGACGACCCTCTTATCGTTTAAACATGATCCACTGAAGCAGGCGCTGCTGGTGTAGCTGGTGCAGCTGATGCTATGGTAAACTGTACACCTCTCGACTGTCCAGAGTGTAACACAAATGCAAATTGTGTTGCTGCCAATGCTGCAGCTTCCTGCTCCACCAAAACCATGAATTTGAATTTTTCGATCAGTTATAACTAAATAAAGACGTACATCACACTTTCTTGGAAACAATTTCATAGATGCAGGAAGTTTACTACTCCCTCCGTCCCAATTTATGTCAAAGGTGTTACTATTTGGGGAGTCAAACAAAATTTCTTTGACTATAATTTTCTCAAACTTCTTAAAAATATTCTAAATCATTAGCCGAATTCATGTAGTACTTTTCATATAGTTTTCAAGTATGTAAATTTTATTTTAAATATTTGAAGAATCTATACCCGAATTCATGGTCAAAATTAAGTGTTTTGACCCTCTTACTCCGAACACCTTCACATAAGTTGGACACAGGGGCTAGTAAATTGTTTCATCAAGTTGGAAAGTCATCTACAGCAAATATTACGACTAGCAACCAAACTAACACCCACCTCTCTTTGCCTACGCTGCTGCAAAATGCTGATGGCCCAGAGCATGATGTAGCAGGGAAAAAGAAAGCCAACTGCCCGAAGCAAGAAAAGCTGCAGATACGAATCAATTAGATCCACCATCAAGAAGAGAACTTTTTAATGAGAAATAGACAGATAGTAAACCATGTAGGTATGCGTAGCCAACTTACCGAAAAGAAAGCAGTTGGATCTTCATCGTCTCCATCCGTGTCTGTCATTGGTAATGCATGGCGCAATAGTAGAAGAGCCATCAACTGTCAATGAAAATCATCATTTTTAAGACTGACAATCATTAGACTGAGAGGGGAAAGGATAGACTAAAAGATAAGGAGGAAATAAACAAGATATGGTCCCTAATCCTGGACACCCAATAACCATAAAGGAGAGACCAGTCGAGATAGATCACCAGGAATTGAGACAGCCAATCTTTCATATCTTGAAGAAAGCTTAGGTTGTAGTAATGGGGTTCAGGTATATAAAGCTTGAACAAGCTATTGCACTCTGCATTTTGGTTGATGTGTCTTCACATTTCATTTTCAAAACCAATTAATATGTGAAAAATTGAACTCCGAAATAAAAAAGCAACTAAGCACAACGGGAAAAGAAACATTTTTTCTTCTTGCCTATCACTTGCTTGCCTAGAAATTCAGTTAAGAGAAACAAAACCCTGGATTGGACTAGTGTATTCTTTTGACTGAAATTCAACCAACGAGAATATACCCACTGCTTGAAGGTGAACCATTTTATGAAGCAATGACATGTTTGGTAAATAAGTAGTACAAGTGCTTACAATTAAAGCAGCGGATCGGCAGAATGCGGCACCACTTGCATTTGCAGAATTGTAATCATCGTATTCAGCTTCCAGAAGTTGGCGTTCAGCCTCTGCAATTGCCAAGACGCGAGGATCATGTAAATCCAAAGGAGTACCTGAGATTTGCCATCCTCCGCTGCACCAAAATAAGAAGGCTCATAAAATTAGTTTTTTTATAAAAAAAGTAAAAGTGAATGATTTGCGCCCTTGTGTGGCCTAGTGGTCAATGGTCAATGAAGTCCAGGAAAACCATGAGGTCAATGGTCAATGAAGTCCAGGAAAACCATGAGGTCTCTATAGTTCAAATCCCAGGACAAAAAACACTAGGTGATTTCTTCCATCTATCCAAGCATTGGTGGACAAAATTACCCGGTACTTCAGTGGAATTAGTCAAGGTGTGCGCGCAAGCGGGGCCAAACACCACCATGACAAAAAAAAAATGTAAAGGCGCATGGTCAAGCCTCATGACTAATTCCACACCGACTAGCTAATATCACAACCAAAGAGGTCATCACATTAATCGTGGGTTATTTGAACTGAGAGGCTTGCAGAAAAAGAGAATTTTTCAAACAAAGTAGTGTACAAAAATAAATGAAAGATGAACCAACTTATACTCACCCAATATCAATAATTGTCTCCTCAACCACAGTTCGAGGAGGAACAGTATAACCAGGCTGGTATTGCTGCATATTGAAATTGAAATTTATCAGAAAAGAATCATCTAATGAGCTGATACAAAAGGAAAGAATTTCAAATGAATCAAGCTCAGTCTGTCGAGTTCTCTGAAATCATCACGAGTCATACTATTTATTTTAGAGAAATATTGAAGGTCAAAGCACTATGGAATAGGGCTAAGCAAGAGGTTGGAGTCACTTGCATGATCATTTTTAGGTTCAGTATTCACCGAAAGCAGGTGACAGAAGATTTCTAACTATGCAACTTGAATGGTTGTGTAATTCACTAATTCCTCAAACTACAGGGAAGGAAAAGGTGAGTGCCACACTAACTTTTTTTTTAAATGGTTGCATGATCATTTTTAGGTTCAGTATTCACCGAAAGCAGGTGACAGAAGATATCTAACTATGCAACTTGAATGGTTGTGTAATTCACTAATTCCTCAAACTACAGGGAAGGAACAGGCGAGTGCCACACTAACTTTTTTTTTAAATGGTGACGCCCAAGCCATCTTGCACGCAAATTGACTAATCCACCTAATACTCGCTGCACCCACTAGCACAGATGGAAATAAATCACACAGCTTTTTTTTTTTTTTTTGTCTCTACTAGGATTTGAACTATGGTAGGTCTTAAATTGCAGTCTCATTGACCGCTGGGTCATATCCTAGGGTGCTGCTAGGATTTGAACTATGGTAGGTCTTAAATTGCAGTCTCATTGACCGCTGGGTCATATCCTAGGGTGCTGCCATGTCATTTCTGAACTAGGAGTACTAGTAATTTATCCTTGTCCATTCACCCTACTGCGACGCATTAAAGTACTATGTGACTCGTGCAAAATCAGCAAGCCAGACATTCTGGGCCACTAATTCTCCACATTTTATCTCACATGATCTAATCTCAATGGACTGTATATACCGTCTAAACTCATCTCAATTACCAAACTACTCCTAAGGGTAAAGGCCATTCAATATTTTAATACACAAGACAATATGGAAACCAACTGGGAGATTGACACATACCTGATGGCAAATCTCACAAGTAATATCCCCCTTCTCATTGCACCAGTGTTGAACACATGCTCGGTGTGTGTACTGCAGTAAATGTTTTCCACCAAAATAATCAGCAGAGAGACAGAGAAGAAAGGTGCTACCATCTATGCAATTAAAGTACGATTAAGTAGATAAAATCAAATAGTAAGCAGAAAAAAACTTTGATGAGGATGAAGATGTATAAAAAAGAAAGCAACTGCAACAGAAGAAAAGCATTGGCAAGGATATTACAGCTATATCTCATTAAGTGCTGCCACGGAATCAAAAAGTTCCAGGCGAAGTAGAATATGATATGACTATGCTAATAGTCATATTAGCATCTTTGGCCAAGCTTGGAAGCCTAAAGTGCTTATTTTTCTTCAGAAAATGTTTATTTTAGAAAGTTGAGGTGCGCCAAAAAAAAAAAAAGTATTTTTTTCCCCAAAAGCACTTTTGGAACATTGGGCAAACAAAAATTCTGCTTTAATATAGGAAAAAGTGTTTTTCAAATTAATTAGTGAAACACAAACGGCTACTCTCCAAAAGAAAGTTAAGATGTTTAGCACATCCACTAGCGCAAAACTAGTTGGGATCCACTTACCAAGTATCAATATTTAAACAGTGTCAATGAGTTGATAGTCAAATGCAAGTATGAGCTTCCAAGGCAAATATGAAGAAAACAAAGAATAGAGAAAATCTAAGCCCACATTTCCCTTTGACCTGTAAACAATTTTTCTAAATGAAGTGAGAAAAAAAAGACTTGACCTTGAGACTTCCGCTGCAAGCACAGGGAGTCTCCAACTTGTCCAAAGAATCTTCCTCCTGGCAAATCCTGCACTCTCCTCTACCAATTAGCGGCGCCTCCTCCTCCTCCTTCTCGTCTACAGCTATTGACGTAGATGGTCCCACCATTTGCGGACCCTCAAGCCCATCCATGTGCACCACTAAACAATCTCCCATTCTATTCCTACACCAATAATCACTTCCAAAATTCATAAATCAAGATTTTCTAAAATGCACAATAAAGTTAACATCTTTAATCACAACAACTACTACTTGTCAATTCTGCTATATGAATCTTCTATAACCATTTCCACCTATTTGAATTACTTTCTTTCCAATATACCAAAAAATATTGTGCACAAAACCAAACCCTAAAGATAAAATGTAACCTCAGCGAGATCAAGGAATTTCTCAAAATTAGCAGAATTAAAGTATAAATTAAAAGAAAGAAAAAAAGAGAGCAAAAAAAGCAATTGTACCTGGGGAAAATGAAGAAATTGAGGAAAGGAGATAAAAAAAAAAGATTAAGCTAAAGTAATAGAAGGGTGCCTTAGGTTTTAACAAAACAAAGCTAATTAGGAACCACCGAATAATGGTTGCTGTCTTGTTCGTATAAAATGATTTAGGCTTAGGAATTGGGGGTCTCTTTCTATGTACGCTCTTTATAAATAAAAAATACCATGTGGATGAGTACAGCCTAATATCCCTATTTTTTGTTTACAACGGCTCCTTTTGTCTCCCTTGGTTTTGCTGCTTTAAATGAAGTTAGTGCTTTCAACCTCTTTTAATAATTCTTTTTTTTCAACGGTTTTAGAATTTTATCGATGGAAGGGGCAAAGTTGGCAAATTGCGGATTTCTCTCATTTTTGAAAGGACTAAATATGTACCAAATTAATTATCCAGTTTTTTCTTTTAATTTTTGCCCCTGAGTAATGAACAAGTAAGTCACATATCGATCATTTTACTTTAAGGAGAACAATTATTGATGGGCCAAACATGCTCCATAACTCCACTTGGTAAGCCTTACAATCTAAAACAAACGAAACATGAAAGCTTTATAAGAACATATCTTCAACATTTGTGAGTAATTTTCTTCAGTCACACAACTTTTGGGGCGATACATAGTAACTGTGTCGACTTGTTTTATGGAAAACACAGTTTTACAAAACAGACAGAAATCCCGAAATTGTTTTAAGTACTTTCTTTGACAACAGTTTACAGTTTCAAAACTTTATAAAACTTATTGTTTATGAATTTGTTCTCAAGCTTTGTAAAAATGCATATTTTTTACTACCATCTAAATAATGAATAGTAAGGCCAATGAGAGTGTTCAATTTGAGAGTCCAACGTTAGACACAGTTCAACAGACCTTGGCTCCATTGCCCACACAAAGCTTGTTAAATTGAACAGATTTAAATTATTTACCACCCAACATAAATCTTTAGTTCTACACCACCCTCCAGGTAATACAGGCAATTCAAGAGAACTACTTTGTAAACGAATCGTGTAATGACTATTGTGTAAATGGTACAACATCCTTGTAACCAAAAGAGACCAGATCTTCTACACTCTAGTATCTGCTTCATCATACCGACTAACATTCTCACCGGAAGCTTTTTCTGGTAAAGCTTTTCATAACAATAAATAGAGACGCCTTCTTGAATTGGGAGTCAACCTCATTTCAATCGTCCCATAAGATCGATCTCACTTACGCCGAAGTATAGCATCACTTGCTCGGGGTACCAAGCAACAAAGTGCACAGAGATTCTTGGCAGAGGCAGCTGATCCACTTTGGTCCTTTTGCCTTATCCACAGATGCAGGAAAATGGCTTCTGCTCCTATAAAACAATCTATGAACATCTACCAATACGTGTGACTATGTACTTTCCTTTCTCTAGATCATATATAGTCTTCAATTGTGGCTTTCTCCACTTTGACACATACCATGCTGTGAACATCACCAAAATGAAAAAGGCAAAGAAGAGAAGCAAAATAAGAGAGTCCTCACTGAACATATTTGCAAACCACCCGGAATGCTCTTTGTCCAACTCAGCCGTGCTCTGCAAGATGAATGCTCCCAATGCCCAATCAAGTGGAATATTTTCAACTTGATTAGCATATCCAATCCTGCTCAAACACATACTTGAATTAGGTGGGATAGTCAAATATTTTACAAATTCTATGCTTTTCTTCGAAGAAATTTGGAAGTAAAATGTATAAATTTTTGAATTAGGTGGGATAGTCAAATATTTTACAAATTCTATGCTTTTCTTCGAAGAAATTTGGAAGTAAAATGTATAAATTTTACGCTTTACGGGAATTTCATTTCCTTTTTGCTTTCTTCTTCTTCTTCTTCTTTTCTTTTCTTTTTTTTTTTTTTTTTTTTTGGGGGTAACAATATTGCTTTCTTCTTTATTTCTCTCCTTTCTGTTGACTCCTACTTTTTTCTTCTCATCTCGTGTTTTTCAGTAAATTCTAACTACAATTACCTTTATGAAAGAAGAAAGGAGAGACGAGCCTCGAGCATAAGATACTTAACCATGACTCCATTTTTAAAACTTGGAAAGCTAAAAATGTGAAGAGCAGACGGCAGTATGTTTCCTCTTTCTTTTTATGTCAAGCAGATAGCAATAAGTATTGAAAAGGAAACTAAAGAAAAAGGAAATCAAACTCTGTAAGTACCTATCATCATCCAAAGCAATTCCAAGACTATCATGAAGTAATGCCAATATATATGCTGAAGAGAAGCAATAACGATGCAAATCCTCCTCTTGAAGGGAGTGGTACTTGCTTTTCAACCTTGACCAGTCCTCTTCGCAAAAACTTTTTCCAGCAGCCATAAGATCAGAAAGAAAAGCTTTTTGTGGCAAACCAAAAAACTGTTCAGAAAGATTTGGGAGGAAAAATTTCAGAAACATTTTTAGCACATCAAAAGCAAGATCTCAAGCCATAAGTAACACAACAGAATACAGACTTCTATCAACACATAGGTGTAGTCACAATATGAATGCGCACCTTGGAAGTGTGGAAAAAATTTTCTGTAGCCAAAAAATTTCCCTGGAGCTTTGGCATAAAAGTTGACCCAATGTAGCAGCTTTTATAACGGCAACTCTCTGCATTATGCAAGAAGAAGAGCTTCATTCAGTGGTTTCAACTGAAAGGAAACTCCCGACTAGAATTAAGTACACAATTAACATTGCATATTTTCTTTTACAGGTAAAAGGAAAAGCAAACCTCTGCCTTTCTGCAACAGTGATAGTGAGGCAGACCTGCACTCTGAGAAGTTACCGCTGGGATACAGTCCTGCATTCTTATCCGCAAAACTACTGGGGGAGAGCTTCAATGACCTTATATTGTGTGTATATCCTCGAGGAGAACAAGGATCCATCAGCTTAACACTTTGAGCAGCTGCATTGATGGAAACAGAAAACAAATTTGTGAACGTTAATATTTTGACTTGCAGAACCATGAGAACTGATGCCTTATTTAACCCCCCCCCCCCCCCCCCCCCCAAAAAAAAAAAAAAAAAAAACAGAACTGATGCATCAGTCCACGTTGGAAGCAGGATAGCAACTAAAGCCATGCTAACTTTGGTGTTCCTAAAAAACGTCGCTCGAATAACGTAAGAAATCACTTCAGAATGACGAAAAAATTAAATACAAAAGGTGTATATCAGCTTTTTGCTGTGGGGAACGTCTTTTGAATCAATGAGGAAACAGCATATTTAATTTGGGAGTTTAAAGGAGTAAAAAGCTCGAGCATACAGCAAATTTCACTGAATTATTTACAATAATGGACAAACATAATGAACCAACGCCAACAACATACCCAGTGAATCCCACAACGTGGGGTTTGGGGAGGGTAGAGTGTACGCAGATCTTACCCCTACCTTAGGTAGGGAGGCTGTTTTCGGAAGACTCTCGGCTCAAGAAAAAGCATAGGAATTATGAAAATGAAAACAATGAAAGTAAATAAGCCATGATAAACCAACAGATACTCGCAGAAATCAAGGGACAAGAAACTATAGAGCAATACAACTACTCGTAAGAAAGGATAAACGCGACTACCTACTAGCCTTCTACCCTAACATGAGTCCTCCATACCCTCCTATCTAAGGTCATGTCCTCGGTATGAACCAACGCCCCAAACACAAAATAAAAATTAAAAGGTTCAAAATGAAATCAAAAGAACCTATCAGAAGCTCTCACTCTTAAACCGAATATCTATGTTTTCATCACGTGAGAGTTAGAAAGATGTCTAAGATGTAACAAGAGAATCAAATACTATCAAACCATGAAGTAGTTGAAGTTCATGTAATAAAGGGAAGGAGATTCTAACATTACCTTGATCTTGGCCCCTCGCAACAAGGGACTCCAAGAGTAAGTCAAATGCTACGTTCTGCAAAACATCACAAGCAATGAAATCTTAACATATAGCTATAGATGTTTCATAGATATTAAAAAGGGCATGACGACAATTAATACCAAGTCAGAATACCCATGCAATACAACTTCAAAATGCATATGACAAGAAGATCAAATTCAGTGTTATCATATTATCTTGTGCTGACTAATTCTGCCGTGAAATCTTGGTTCTCTACTTAATGTTTTTCTAATGACCGAGAAATAATCAGGTCCAGTTGGAGTGGGCGGTGTTCCTAATAACTTTGAATTAACAGCTCCCAATTCCACAACATTTAGCTCATAGTGCAGAATACAGTCACTTATTTGATCATGTACTCACCAATGATACCTAGGGTTATAGAATAAAATGATTTGCAGTGATCATGATAAAAAGCTGACTAAAAGAAATAAAAGTTACCTGACCAAATTGAAGCAAGCTATGACTGTAGATCTTGTAGGTAAAGTTTCTGAATTTAATCGTACGAGTATATTCTTGGGGCATAGGCTCATTAGAAACAAAAGTCACCTGAATAGATTATACAGCAACGATTATAGTAACATATCATACTCTCATACCATCATGGAGTTGCATCACGCAAACTGATAAAAATAATTTTAAATGCAGAGAAACCATAAGACGGGCCCGATCCATTTCAGATCACAAGAGCGCCAGGAATTGAATAAGCCGAAACACTCCCAAGATAGTAATAAATTGAATTTTCAAAATGATGAGATCAACCTGGGCAGATGCACCACCAAGTTCAATTATTCCAGTTGTTTGCAAAGGATCACTACCAAGAGTTCCAAGGGCATAATTAGCAATAACCCAGGCATATAAACCCTCATCAGATCCTACAATCAATAAAATATGATGAAATGAGCAACTAATGAAGTCTAATATAAAGAAAATGGGTAGTGGCTGGCAACATGAATCAACACAAAATCAAATGCAGAAAAACATGAACCATTTTTTTTCCCGGAGAAATGGTAAGATTATAAATGTAGCACCAAGAAGATGCTGTCAAAAGTATTTACAAGGTGCCAGAAGCGTACCCTACTATCTTAAAAGGATTTTATGAGATCTATCACTGCTTCAGCATAATTTACACAGCTTTGTGAGAAACAGTATTATCACACACAAAAATTCTGAACTCAACATACTGCTACCATTTTGCTTCAATCTCCAAAGGATTGGACGTATTTTTAGTTCAGAACAAACAGATTTATATAAGTATATACAGCTCAACAAAGTAGTTTAAATCAAAATATGACCGGGTCGGCTATATGAATCATCTGCATACATTCCACTCTAGTTCAGCACTCCATATAGTAGTTAAACATATTTTTTTTTAAATTAAAATAAAAAATAAAAAAATAGTAGACAAACTTTTTTATTTGTATTTGCTTAATATTGGCATGAGATAAATTTAAATGGATTAACATGATCAGTGAGGATTGAGGACTCATATAGCCGACCCCAACTTGTTTGGGATTAAAGGACAGTTGTTGTTGTAGCAATTAAACTTTTTTACCCTGGCCTTCAACCTACCCACAAGTTTCCTCTTTTAACTGTGATATGTTTTTTTTTTTCTTTATGACAAGGGAATCCGCAGCCGCTACCTTTGGGTGCGCACAGGCCACATAGGAGAGGTAACCCGCACTAGGCAAGCCCCATGCAACGAGCTTGACCCAGAAGGTAAATCCCCTACTATCGTAGGCGGTAACTGTGATATGTTTTTACAAAATCATATAGGCAGAGTATACATAACTACACCACAACGATAAAAATAATGTGTCAAACCTCATACCAGAACACCAATTAGTCAACTGTAACTTAAAAAAAGAACATTCAAATCGACTTGATCATAAAAAATGCAAAATACACTACATTGTATACACAACTTAATACATCACTTGTACCTGAAATAACAGAAGCCCAATCATCCTTAAACTTAAAACCCGAATCCCTAAGTACCCCTCGACAAACTTCTAGAATCTTCTCCTGAACATCCAAATCCAACAACCTCATTCCAGCAGTAGCCATTAACCTAATCTCAGTTTCACTCCAATATTCCTTAGGTACTTTTTTCTTCCCAAATTCAACCAACTTGATCACCGATTCACTAGCCATTTCCGGGTCCAATTCATAACTGGATAACCCGGGATTCACCCTCATTGAAACCAAACCTTTATCCCCAAAATCAAACAGAGGTACACCGCCATCCCTTACCTCGTACTCAAACACATGAATCCTCGTACCTGTACTTCCTCCGTCAATCACAATCCTATATTTCTTAACCACAGAAAACCTAATTTTACTCGAAAACACGAAAACGTAACATATGAAAGCGATAACAAACACTATAGAAGTGTAACAAACAATGTTTCTGTTCGATTTAGAATTGTTTCGATTTGAAGATCTGTTGGGTCGATATTGAAATTTCGCCGAATCCATTGTATTAGAAGTAGTAGTAGTAGTAATAGGATTATTATTATTTAATTTACGGGCATTGGATCGGCGCATCAAAAATTGGGAATATATGAACCATATGATAAAATGAATAGCAATTTTGCATATGAATTTAGGGTTTTTTTTTTTTTTTTTTGATCGGAGATTTGAGAGGGCTAATCCGGGTTTGGGCCCTCTCTTCTCCGGTAACCGGTTTTTGAGACGGTTTTTTTTTGTTGTTGTTTGGTGGGCCGGTGCCGGTTCAATAGGTTCCGGCAAAAGGGAGATGTGAGATTCGTGGAGAAGGAAAGTGAATTGAATTTGACTTTTATTATTCTTTTGGGTGAAATTAATATTGACTTTGCGTCAATAACTCAGAGTAAATAACAAAAATGATCCCTAATCTCTCACATTAGGTTCAAAATAGTCTCCTGCGGTTTTGATTCTTTAAATTTGTCCGAAAAAGAAAAAAAGAAAAAAAAACTAATCGCCATGGGATATCTATCAAATTCTAATTGTTAAAATGTAAATCGAAATGCAATAATAGAATATAATAGGAGCTTATCATGAATCTTTATAACTTATGTTACTTTTTGTCAGTTTCAAGAGTCTGGTGCCATTTTTAAAGGATAATTTTGTTATTTTTGGTTTATTTTTTTATTTGGTGTAGTTTTTTATGTTGCGATTTTGAAATTTTTATGAAGATTACGGTATTTCTGTTTAAATTTTTTTATCACGGTTCTAGTTAAATATAATAATCAAAGTTTGATAAATATAATAATCAAAGTTTGATAAATATTTGATGGAGGCAAAAAAATGTTCATCTTTTTATCAAACTTGATGAGCCAAAACTACTCAGTTGATACTTAAAGGACTATTTTGTACACACTATCAAAGATAAGCAGCTGTTTTTAACATTTTACACTTTACTTTTTCACAACTGTTGTAAAATAAAATTGTGTGCTAAAATTATAAAGTAACAAAAAGGCACAGGGAGAAAAAGAGAAAGTAAGGAGTAGTACTTTTCTATTTTCTATTTTTGGATGATTTTCATCTACACCACATATGACTATTTATAAGCAAAAGTAAAACTTGGACAAAAGAGCATGCTACAGTTATGGCCACATGGCATCCACATATGATATTCACATTTATTCATAACACTCCCCCTTGGATGTCCATATAAATTAAAAATTCTAGTGAAAGAAAAATACTATACATAGTTATTTGTAATACGCATTGTTTGTTGCCTCATTAAAAACCTTATCAGGAAAACCCAATGGGACAAAACCTTGGTTAAGGGAAAAAGAGTGCAGCACGTATTTACTCCCCTTGTTGGAAACATCACTTAATGTCTCGAAGACGACGCATTCCAATCTTGTATATTAGCTTCTCAAATGTTGAGGTTGGTAATGCCTTAGTGAAACGAACTTGTTGAACATCTATTTCACTATTCTTTTGAAGATCATGAGTAAAAAAGAATTTTGGTGAAATATGTTTTGTTCTGTCTCCTTTAATGTAACCTCTGTTGATACTCATTTTTGTCCTTCCTTTATTAATACCTCAAACATTGTACTTATTTATTACATATTAATCATAAAATTAACCTAGATAATATTTCTACTTTATTATTACATTACCTATATATTTATGGTTTCTCTATTATTAGTAAATTTATAACATTAAATTATAGTTTATTACTAATTACTACTAATTGCATGATTATTCCATATATTTTCCAAGTTATTGATAATAAGAAGCTCAAAGAAATGCAAGGGAAAAGGAGTTTAAGTCCTAAAATAGGTCTTGATATCTTAGCCATTACAGGACCAATCAACAGATCATACTTTAGCTTAAAATTCTGTCCGGATCAGCCTAATTTCGAGTCCACCAGGTGAAGTCCATTCATCTTTACCTCCAGCCCAACCAATGCATACACATTTTAATTTTCCTAAACCTAATCTCAAAAAACAGCCGCACACTTCTTCCTTCCCTCTTTGAGCAAAGTTCCAAGCTCTTTCTCAGCCATGGCAGACTTTGCCATGCCATTTTCATACAAGTTTCTCCTCTCTCTTTATCTCAACGTTCACAAACTTCTCTCTCTCCTATCTTCGACAATTGAGTCAACGCTAGAGGACAAGCTACTTTTTCTCTGGTCTGAAGAATCCACAAACAACTTTGTTCAAAATTCAAACAGCTATTCACTTTGAAATCCCGCCCAAAACGAAACCCTAGAGTTTCACTTCACCTATAAATATTGTCTCAAGCACTCAGCCGAAGGGAGTTTTTTCTTTGAACATTCTTGAAATCTTACCATACACAACAATTTATTTTTTGACTACTACTCTAAACCTTGGGATCTTTTAAACTTTTCATTCGTTCGGATCTGTTCATAACGAGAGAGTAGATCTGAAGAGGCCCCGACGTCCCGTTCACTACACCCGAAACAGGTGCTTACTGTTCTCCTTTTATTTTTATCCATTTTAAGCGATGTTTGTATTTCCCTTTAACTTTTATTTCGATCATGCCATTGGATATCATGAAATAGTTACTGAATCTGTTTTCTCGTTTACTTAGTTTCATGTTTCTACTATGAAATTTTTAATCTTTGTTCAGTCATAGCTGCTTACGTAGGAAATATGTATTATGATTTCTTTGAATAATAAGGGTTTAGTTTCAGAGCATGTTTAAAACTTTATACATAGTATGAATCATGTTTGGGTCATATAAGTATCATGTGTATGATGTGTCACAAGAAAGCACGAATTAGGTTCCTCTCAAATTGTATAGCTGCATAATAATTTATTTATTTGTGTGCATGTTCTGATTTGTTAGTTAAAAAAGTTCTTTACTTATTTTAGAAATTATGTTATTAGGATTTTTTTCAATTACCAAAAATCTTATTAGAAGGTTTCATTTAAAAAGGCTCATCTTTCAAAGATGATTAAAGGAAAGCATATTCTTGTATCTAACACTAGCAGAAGTTGGGTCCTTCTAGCCTTGCCCCAAAATAGTAGAAATTGTGTCTTTAAGCTTCTTGAACTCCAGGATGATGACGTAGTTGAGACTTGATGCTTGTCTATTTTTCTCAAAATGTGATTTCAGTATGTTCCTTGTTGTTTTCGTATAGAAGTACCTATTTCTCTTTAAAAAAAATAGTTCTTCTTTCATATCTGTTATAGTTGGTCATATTTGGTATCGGGAATCTGTTTGAGTATGCAAATATATGCTAAGGTCTTCATATATATCCTTATATGAGAATCATGTTATGGTTTACTGCTTGGTTCTTTATTACCTTTTTGACAGTAAGATTTCTCTCTAACTTCGTCATTTCTTTCCTTTCTTTGCATGAACACCGGAGCCGAAGAGTTTCACTTTGAGACTCAACGACGCCGCTACCACATGGAGCCGGTACATCCTCGATCATTTCCAGCTTTACATCGCTTAAAGAGAACCACAAAATAATCAAATCTTTCTGTCGGGAGCCTATTTTGGCTAATTTATTTATTTGTTGATGCTGCTTGTTTACATGTTTGGTGTGACTAACATTCTACCTAGTTGTGTGGTTATTATAAAATGCTTAACTGCTTTATTTTAACCAAGTCCCATTTTATCCATGTTAGGATGTCTTAATCAGCAATTTAGATCTTAAATCAAGTGGAGTTTAATTGTTCCTCTTGTAGGTTTGACACCTTTTTTAGTTAGAAAGAAAAAGATATGCTTTCAAACTATCACAAATTTTACACACTAAACGTTAGCTTGTTTTGAGAATTAAAAAAAAAAAAACGAACTAGTTTTTATGGATAACTTTTTCACTTTAGCTCCTTTCCAATATTTGAAACATGTATTTGTTAAAACAACCTTTGCATAGTTTATACTGAACTGATAGTCTTTTCATAAGTCTTTCACGTTAAGCTAATCACAACTTTCGAAATACACAAAGGTTTTCTCTAAACTTTATTTAGTTCACTACTTTTCATATGATATTTGTATTTTTAAAATGCTTCCACATTTGTATACAACAATCAGCCTCAATTTTTCTCAACTTAAGTCCGGTCGGTTAACCATTTTTAATAGATCTTAAAGGATGCTTAACACCTTCCCTTTAGATTAATTGAACCCTTACCTAGAATCTTTAAGTTTAGTAGACCTTAAAACGAAGTTAACTTTAGACATGTACTTCATTTAACTTTAGGTGTCCTAATTCAATATAAAAATTAGGTGGCGACTTCTTAACTTTAATTAATCCCGGAATTACCGAAATGTTGTAAACCATTTTGACTTCAGTTGAAATGGGGTATAACAACCTCCTCTTAGTTGAGCTATGCATGTAGCATTATCTTCGTATAATGTTGTTGGAATATTCCTCTTCAATGGAAGGCCACATGTTTCTTGGATATGTTGAGTTATTGATCCAAACGCATTCTCGAGTTGCTTCATGAATGGCTATTATCTCTGCATGATTTGAAGAAGTAGCAACCATAGTTTATTTTGTTGAACGTCATGATATAGCTGTACCTCCATATGTAAATAAATAACTTGTCTGGGATCGACCTTTATGTGGATCGGACAAATATCCTGCATCTGCATAACCAATTAATTGTGAATTGGATTCATTTGAATAAAACAGTCCCATTTCAATGGTCTCTCTGAGGTATCTGAATATATGCTAAATACCATTCCAGTGTCTTCTTGTTGGGTAAGAACTAAATCTTGCTAATAAGCTTACAGAGAAAGCTATATTTGGCCGAGAATTATTGGCAAGATACATTAATGCCCCAATTGCACTGAGATATGGTACTTCAGCACCAACAAGTTCTTCATCATTTTCATAAGGTCGAAATGGATCTTTATTGATATCAAGTGATCTTCCAACCATTGGGGTACTCAATGGATGTACTTTATCCATGTAAAATCTCTTTAAAATATTTTCAGTATATGTTGTTTGATGGACAAATATTCCATTTGTAAAATGCTCAATTTGTAGACCAAGACAGAATTTCGTTTTTCCAAGGTCTTTCATTTCAAATTCCTTTTTTAAACATTCTTTTATATATATATATATATATATATATATATATATATATATATATATATATATATATATATATATATATATATATATATATATAAGCTCTTCAAGAGTTCCAATAATATTCAAGCCATCAACATATATATATCTATTATGACAAATTCTGATCCAGACCTTTTCATAAAGACACAAGGACAAATTGGGTCATTTTTATACCCTTCTTTCAATAGGTATTCGCTAAGGCGATTGTCACACCCCATTTTAACCGGAGTTAATTTAGAAGTACAACATATTGGTGATTTCTATGTTTGTTTGTTTTAAGGAGTCGCCACCTAATTATTTATGGTGAATTAGGACACATAAAGTTTATTAAAGTTATTGTTTAAAGTTAACTCTGTTTAAGATCTGCGAAACTTAAGATTTTGGATAAGGGTTCAATTAGTCTAAAGGGAAGGTATTAGGCACCCTTTAAGACCCATTAACAATGGTTGACCGACCGGACTTATGATTAGTTAGGCTAAGTGTAAATAGTATTATAGGATAGAAAATAGCTTTGTAAATATGACTAAAGTTGTAAATAGCCATGTAAGAATGCTATTTAAAATAGGACTTGTAAAAAATAATAATTTGTATAAAAGAATACTTCTAATGCTATTTTGAAGACACGACTTATAAACGTTGTTAAGGTTTTAAACGAAAGTATAATAGTGTTGTTTAAAATAATACTTGTGGAAAACATAGTATTTTGCGTAAAAGAAGACTCTAAATGTTTAAATGAGACTTAAAAGATATTGCCAAAGCCTTAAATGAAAATATAATAATGTTATTCAAAAATAGGATTTGTAGAAAATAGGATAATTTGCCTATGAATAATAGCCTTTTAAAAGATTATTTGACAGTATGATCTTTAGATAAAATGATATTACATGAATATGGTGGTGTAGAAATGTCTAGACTTATATTCTTAAATATGATGAAAAGGCCATTTGAATCTGGAAAATGAGAGAAAGGACGTTGGGTGTTTTAGTCTTTAAACTCAAGTCATATTCTATGTGAGAAAGAAAATTATTATAGCTATTGCCCTCAGGGACGTGTAATGCTATATGTGCTAAATATGCTTTGGGTTGTTTAAAATATATGAATGTATGTTAAATGTTCAGCGTCAGTACCAATGGTCTCTTTTAAAACGGAACGTTGAAAAACAAGTCGTGATTAAGGTGAAACCTGCAATACTTCATTCATTTCTGGAAATATTACTAACCGGGCAGAGGGTCTAAATGTTCAGCATCAGTATCGTGACTTTAGCAGCTGATTTTATAGTTGAAATTTACTTAAAACAAAAGTCATTCTTACCAAAAGTACTTGCTCAATACCCTTTATATTCTACATGTTCCATTCCAAACAAATGCTTTCAGTCTATTGTCAACTATAGGGAACTTTTAAGTAAATTTTGTTATAACTATATAGTGCCTCACGTTAATCAATCAATGACATTAAAATGGAAATAAAGAGGTTAGTCCTATAAGGAGTTTTAAACACAATAATGAGCAAATCAGAGGAACGTAGGATGATAATAGGAAAGCCATTTTGGCCTTCGTAAAGGGGCAACAATATTCTGCCAATTTCAGTCAAGTGAAATAAGAGTATAGATGATGGAAGGGTGTGAACTCCGTAAGCGGTGTCGTTGAGTTTCGAAGTGAAACTCTTCGGCTCCGGTTGTACATGCGAAAAAAAAAAAAAGGATTAGAAAGAAAACCCGATTAAAGAAATTATGGAGGAGAAAGAATAAAATTAAATGACTGCCAAACAAATTCAAACATCATGTGTAATTAGAATGTTGATAATCTGCAGAAACAAAACAAATTTCAATATCGAAGGCGACGAACTATAACCGATGTGAAAGTTGCAAGAAAACTTATGGGTATGATCGAGTGAGGAGTGGGTAAAAAATAGACAAAGAAATTGTATGCAAACAAGTGAACTACCACGATAGACAAAGAGAGATGTATGCAAACAGTAGGCAAAATAAAGATATGCAAACAGCGCACAAACAAACAGTTTTGTTTATCTGATAAGCGGTCTAAACACCCTAAACTATTCTAATTCAAACAACCAACCAGATGAGTACTGAAATTAATGCAAACACCAGTGAAGAAACCAAACAGAGATGGGACTGGTCAAAATTGTCTAAAACTAAACCGTGATTCCGAGAGGATAGCAAAACGAAGGAGAAGCGATATTCCTTTTTGTAAGCGCAATGAACTAAGGAAAACGCATTAACTCGAATGGAGTTAATCCTTAGACATACAAGCAAATAATCTCCCTGATACCAAGGTTTATCATGAGCGAACACGAACATAACAACCCATTTCTATCTTTAAATCTAACTAGTACTTCAAACAGTCATGAGATGAAGGAGCGGTTTTATGATTTGCAAAAAAAAATGGCAATTTGAACAGCTATCATGTTAAACTACATATTCCGAATTGATCTATTCCAAAACCAACACATAGTACACGCCAAATCTCAAACATTATTTTCTAAATGCACAGCTAACAGTTTCAACTATTTTGGAAGGAGGCAGAGTGAAATAAAGGATCAAAAATCATATTACAAACTTGAATATATAGATTCATTCAAAACCAGAAAAAAACAGGACAGAGAGTAGGCTGGTTACAGAAATGAATTTCGATCACTTAAGTTAACCCGTCTTGAAATCGTCATAGCACACAGCAGCCCAAAACAATGCTCAAAATCAGTCACTATTCTTTTAACATGGAGAGGACTCATATATACTTGTCGTAATCAACAATATTCGCATACGCACAGATTGACTAAACCAACTTATATTAAGAAACTAAGCTACGACTGACCCAAGATCGAAGAGGCGTAACTATCAATCGATATGCATTCTAAACCAAAAACACCGTATAACTAAGTAAAACTGAAAACTAAACTAAGGTAAGACACAAACATGCAAGTATTGTTAACTTTTAAACTGAAATTAAACCGACTGCAACACCAACATACACGAACACACAAATATTTATGATTCGAGATAAAGCAAAAGAAAAACACTGACCTTTTGTGGGTGCAGCGAACGAGGCGTCGGGGTCTCGAATCTAAACTCGAACGTAAACGACACTCGAATTCTTTTTGAGTTCTAAACTCAACAAATCCGCAGAAGAAAATTTCAAATCCAAAGAAAATCAAATTGAATTTGTTGGAAACCCTTTGTCGCGGCTAAAGTTCACCGGAAAAGGAAAAATCAAGTGTTAGAAGATAGTTGGGTCTCCCAAACACTGAATAATTCGTTCTTTCTAAAAATATGATGAGTCCTTGTTGTTCAAAGTGTAAGCTTTTGTTTTATGGAGAGATTTTTTGGATTTCAGATCTTGGGATTTTCTGTCAGTTTCTTGATTTCTTTGATCTTGTTTCTTGCTAAAAAAGGATGGGGTCTTTTCGTTCCAGAAAAAATTCTCCTCTAGAAGGTGGAGTCGTCCCCCTTTTTATAGGGAATTTTGAGGTGAGTGGAGGAGCGGGATGCGGCGGTGATGATGAAAAAATGGAAAGAGAGGAGCGTGTGTCGGTTGTGGGTGAGTGGGACGAGGGAGATGAGGCGAGAATGAGGGAAAAGGGAGAGGCGGCTAGGGTTAGAGAGGGAAAAGAAGGAGAAAGGGAAAGAGAAGGGAGAAAATAAAAATGAGGGGCGGCTGAGGGTTTTAGGTTTTTAGGGAAAAATTGGGCCGGGTCGGGTAGTTTTGGTTTGAGCCGGGTAGGACAAATGGGTAATGGGCTGAAAAAATGTTGGTTGTTTATTTGGGTAAAAAATAATATTGTGTTTGTATTTTTGGCTATTAATTTGGCTAAAATATTGATCCTTCCTCCGCTATTTAATTATTTTCTGGGCTTCTAATTTAATAACATATACTATGTAAAGACAATAAATAATTAATATATATATATAAAAAAATATTTTACAAAGTGTTGTCTTGTAATTAATTTAACGAGTCCAAACCCGAAAAAAATAGAATGATGACGAATCATCTAAAATTTGTAGTAAAGTAATACTTGTAATGTCGAAAATAAAAGTAATGATATTAGTAGTAGTAGCAATAAAATATTGTAAAAATAAAGTATTTAGCTCGTCAGTAAATTTAGAAACCCGAGTAAATTAAATAAAAGAGGGACAAAATTGGGTGTCAACAACGATTATACCACATACGCCCTGATTGTTTTAATCCGTATAAAGATTCCTGAAGCTTTATTGAATAATTTTCCCGGAAATCTTTATATGCTTCAGGCATTTTGAATCCTTCAGGAATTTTCATGAAAATATCATTGTCCAGTGAGCCATATAAATAAGCCGTGACAACATCCATCAAATTCATATCAAGTTTTTCATGAACTGCCAGATTTATAAAATATCTGAAGGTGATTGCATCCACCACAGGAGAATATGTCTCCGTATAATCAATGCCAGGTTTTTGCGAAAATCCTTGTGCCACAAGTCGTGCTTTATATCTTACGACTTCATTTTTCTCATTTCATTTTCGCATAAAAACCCATTTGTACCCCACTGGCTTTACACCTTCAGGTGTTCAAACTATTGGTCCGAAAACTTCGCGTTTTTCAAGCGAAGCTAATTCAACTTGAATTGTAGCTTTCCATTTTGGCCAATCATTTCTCTGTTTACATTCCTCGACAGATTTTGGTTCAAGATCCTCACTTTGTTGCATTATTTCAACAGCAACATTATAGGCAAAAACATTGTCGACAATTACATCATTTCGGTTCCATATTTTCCTGAGGAGACATAACTTATTGAGATCTCTTCATTTTCATTATTTTCAAGTACCTGAACCTCTTCCGAGGTTTTATCAGTTGTTATGTCTCGTTGCTCTTCTTGAGCAACTGCCTCCATATTATTATCATTTTGATTATTTACTCCTTTTCTTTTTCAAGGATTTTTATCTTTGGAACCGATCGGTCTACCACGTTTTAAATGTGGTTTCGACTCATTTGCTTTAATTGATTGTCCTACCGGGACATCAACTCGAATTGGAGCATTAGCAGCTAGAATATGAGATTTAGTAATCCTTGATAGGTCAGTGAATGCATCTGGCAGTTGATTTGCAATATTTTGCAAATAGATTATCTTTTGAACTTCAAGTTCACATTGATTTGTACGAGGATCTAAATGAGATAATGATATTGCATTCCAATCTATCTCCTTTTTCAGCTGTTGACACCCAATTTTGTCCCGCCTCTCTGCCAAAATACCTATTTTTAAGCTTCTAATATTTTTTGAAAAAAATAAAATATATATATTATCATTTCGGCATTTTTACCAGCTTACGCATTTATCTTTGCATAATTAAATAATAGTATTTATTTAGTGCGGATTTTCAAAGAAAAATAATATATATTATTACACGGCTATTATAACACCATATGATCTTATTACCCGAGTCTAATAATCACACATTTTTGGTATTAAGTAATATTTTGTCACCCTCGGTATATTCATTAATTAAAATGGGTCTTTTATTCAAATTTAAAGCCAAACTATTTCTTGCACTCGGTCCGCATTTTGACTTACCGGACTCCAAATTAAAGCCCGATTGACTCTTGGTAATTTTAGGACTAGTCCGTATCCCTTGTCTCAATTTTTTAGAATAATCCATGTTTAATTTACTAGTCCGTTCTTTTAATACCCAGTCTAAAATTTGACCCGGTCCACAAATGGACCGGGTCCAATTCATTTTTCAGCTGAATAAGGAAACCCTTTTAGGGTTTCCCCATCACTTTCCTCCATCCCCGCCGTCTCCATCTATCTCTCGTCTCCCTCCCCATTTTCATCGTCATCTCCACCATCTCCCTTCCCCTCCTCCCTTTTTCGCCCATCGCCACCTCACTGCTTCATCTCCTCCCCTATTTCCCCATTTTCGCCACATATTCCCTCCATTATCGTCCTCTCTGACACCTCTATCACACCCCCACTCATCACGTTACCCCCACTGCCACTTCACGCCGCTGTCCTCGCCACTTCACCTTGTCTCCACCCACGCGTCTGACACCTCCACTACCTCTACCACTCCCACGCGTCTGTTCCCCCCACGTTTCCTCTGTCACTCCACTTCCCTTTGTCCCCGCTCCTCTCAAATTCAAAAAAACCTAATCCATCCTATAAATAATCCTATCCTGAGTCGTTTAGAAGGGGGCTGGAGTCGGAAGAATCCCCTTACAAAAACGAGTTCTTGAACCCCAAAACTCCACTATAAAGATAGGTTTTTCAGTCGCAAAAAAGGACCGGAAAAATTAAAGCTCTGAAAATCACAAGAAATCCCCCATAGACGAGATTAATTCTTTAGCTGTATTATTCGATATCCAGTCAAAATCCACACCATTTTTGTTCTGTTTTGTCATTAGCATCTGTCTAGATTCGAAGGGTATACAAATTCGATTTTTTTTAGTGTTTCGAAGTAGATTTGAAGTGTTCGAGTGGATATCGAGACCTTCGCTCCACTTCGCTGCACCCGAAGAAGGTAATCTTATTCTCTTTAAGTTATTTTTAGTATTGCTTGCTTATTTTCTGCCTATACATTAAATTGTTAGTATAGTCATGTTAATCATTAAGTTAAGATTTTTTTTGGTAATTGATATTCATTGCTTTGTGACGCCATCTGTTAGTTAAGCACGTTTACATGAGTTCGATTCTTGTCTAAACATGTTCATGAGTTAGTTCTTAATTTGGTCCCGATTAGTTAGGTTCAGGGATCAGTATGCAAGAGTTAGATAAGTAGATGCCTATTTTAATCATGTCCAGTTTGTATAGGTTAATTACTGATCCTGAAATCCTGCTTAGTTACTTCTGCTGGCAATCCAGTCCCTGTTGTGTTTGTTGTTACTAGCTGAAAATATTCTTGGTATTCGAAAATGTTGAAGGAGGTTCAAAATGCAATCTATACTTTCGATATTGGCTTAATGCTGTTTGGTAAAAATGGAACAAAATATATGACTATGTTTCAGTTAGCCTTAATCTTGATATTTGTTCATGTTTGTATTATCTGAAGATTATCTTAGTGTAAATCTTATCTGTATATTGGCTTGTTTAATCAAATAGTATGATTGATAATCCTTAACTAACATACAGTAATCCCTGCTTTAAAACTTTAACAAATATGTCCCCTGTTTGGTTCAATTTCTTTTTTTAGTAGTTACTTTCATGATTTGGTTCAGTTTAATATCTTTGGCTCGGTTGCATTTTGTTATTCAGCAGACTTAAGACATTTAGTCCGTTTAGCATGACTAGTTGTTAGCCTGGTCCATTTCGAGTATATCTTTGGGAATTATATGAATACGATTTGTCTAGTTTCATGCGTGTCCTGTGTTAAACCAGGGTAGAAGTAGCTAGTCGATTGTTACATAATAGGGCCTAAGCATGATTGGATTCAGTTTAGCTATGCATAATAATGTAATCAGCCTGCCTTTATGTCGTTGCTTATCTGAGTAAAATAGACTAGAAGACATAAGAAATAAACTTATTTCAAGCTTATGTGTGAATTCTGTTAGCTTGAGGATTCGGAGTATATGTATGAATTATGGATATGGTATAATGAACTAGTCCCCTGCATTCGAACCTGGCATCCTATCTTTGCGTCTGTTAAGTATGTCCATTGGCAAACATGAATCTCCTCCATTGCTATGTGTGAATCTGTGTTGAGCTAACAGATCCAGCCAAGCTTATCACGCATTATTTTGAATGAGATGTGGTCTGTCTTCCAAACATATACCATTCCTTGTATTCCTTTTAAAACTGATCAGTATGTCCCCTGTATTCCTTTTAAAACTGATTTTACAAACGAAGGAATGGTATATGTTTTAAATTTTGAATGCAAAAAGGGTTTCTATGGTCTTGATTCATGCTGGATTTGTCTAAGGTTCATCTGCCTTGTGTCATCCATTCCAAACTGTTGTCCAAAATGAGTATGTGGTCTGTCTTAAAGAGGATATCACTTTGATTAGATTACTGTTGAGGTGATCATTAGTATATCTTAGTTCTAGCATTTGATTGAGCATGAGTGCAGTTTGCTTCAAAGGTTTGTTGGTTTCCAGCATATAAATGCTCTATTGCTGAATTTTGTCTTAAATGGATAACCATGTATAAGTGTTCAGATGATAACATAAATCAAATAGTCCTTCAATCATGTTGTTTTACATATGGTTAACTGTAGCATATTTTCAATCCCTGCATAGTTCTTCCCCTACTCCCTCGCTGTTCAGCCTTATCCGAACGCAGTGTTTGGCATTTCATGACTGTTCCCAGTTCTGCTGCGATCTGAGCAGTTCTAGTTAATTTTCTGATTAATATCTAACTGTATATTATGCTTGCCTGGAATGTTTATTCCGGTCTGGATTACATGAGGCGTTCGCAAATTTCCTCCTCTGTTTCTGTATAAAATTGAGATATACCCAAATACTCCCAGAATATACACGAATTATTAATTTCTTTTGAATTCATATTCACATGTTTAACTTATTCACCGGCCGGGTACTAATCCTTTTCCTTCTCATTTCATGCATGACCATCGCATGCGGGTCCAAAATACTCGTTCTTCTCCCGCATTCGGAGTTGGGCCAAAGCCCCAACGCAATCTTCTCGGGTCGTCCCCATCAATCCTGCCCGCAACAAAAAATAGAAAACAATATTCTGGGCCAAAGCCCAATACACAGGAACAGCAGCAGCAGCCCAACAATATGAAAACTGCTGGGCCGAAGCCCAACAGAAAATGGGTCCAGCAGTCCCCAAATGGGCTGGCCCATTTGATACTTATTACCCTCTTATTTTATTTTTGTGCATATAAATTTGTATTATGTAAACTAATTCTTTGTTTGTTTTGCTTTCTTAGTTTAGATAAATCTTAAATAATTAGTAGGCTTAGTTTTAGTAATGGGTAGTTAGTTTAAACAAAACCAATAATTTATCCCATAAGTTTTCATTTTTTTTCTCTCCACATTAAATTATTCATAGAATATATGATATTTGCTTCTAGAATAATTGATGGCATAAATTCATATTTTTGATTTCCAAAACACCACTATTACATAAATGTAAACTCAAGCATATTTTATGAATATTGTTTTCAAGGTTCACCCAATTATATATTTTTTAACCAGGCATAATTAAATAAAGTTTAAAAGAGAAACAAAGTTCACTTCCTTTTGCTTTCCATTTAAAGAATAGTCTAGATTTTTGTACATAGTCATACTCATATCACACTATCTTATTCAAAGTTCAAATTTGCGAAATCTTCTATTAAAACTATTACTCATATGCAAATTATCTCTTACAGGTTTTATTTTTTTTATTTAAAATTATATCAACATATTTTTAAGTGTTACTTAGCATTTCAAACCTTCTTTTGCTAAACGGCATTTGAGATTTCCTTTCTCTATAAATTAGCGTATTTTCTATTCGTCTTATTCTAGCTAATATTTCTCATTTAAAACCTTAGTAATATCTATAAGCATTATTTTAAATAGCATTATTACATTTTTATCTTTTAAACCTTAGCAATAATTTACAAAATTATTTTCTTAAATATTATATTTGCATCTTTAGCCCTAATTAATTAACCTAAGTTTGGTCGGATAACCGTAAGTTAACGGATTCTAAAGGATGCCTAACCCCTTCCCTTTAGGATAATATAGAGCCCTTACCTAGAATCACACTGGTTAAGCAGACTATTAATTGAGGTTTAGTTTTAACTTTACCTTAGTTAACATTTAGGTGTCCTAATTCACCGTTAAATCAATTAGGTGGCGACTCCTTAAATAAAAATAAACAGGAATCACCAATACGTCATACTCTCTAAATCTACCTGGTTAAAATGGGGTGTGACAGCTTGGCGACTTCACTGGGGATTTTAGGCTCTTAACCATAACAACTTAGGTTAATAAATCATTTGTTGGATGCTTTGTTTATTTTGCTTTATTTTGTCTATATTGTTGCTTTATATGCTTTTAAGTATTTTTATTCCTTATATGTATTTTCTGTGTAATATGTTATTACTGCTTTCCTTAAACTGGCATTCCGTTCATATTTCCTCCACTTTTGGAAAATTCACACTATCACACGTACACGCGAGGTGTGCTTAGCGCACCCGCAAATTTCTTCATAGAATCCAAATTTTAAGGGAGTTGGCGCATGCGCGGGGGTGCCCGAATAACGGGGACCGCGTAGCCTTCTCACTCGAGCAGTCCGCTCGGGAACCTTGTGTCTAGCAAACCCATTCTTAGTCTACTTAGGGTAGAGCGAAGCCAAAACCTTGTAAGAACATGCATCATTTTAAACCTAGGAGGCTTAATACCCTTGGTGTATTAAGTTCATTAGTCAACCTTACCAAATGTCCAAAAGAGTCCATGACTCTAAGTGACACTACTCACTATCTATGTGCATTATTTGAAGGATAAATATGTGGAATATGTAGACCTAGTACTCTATAGATAAGTATTTCAAGAAAAACTGACCTTTTGTTGCAGGTTGACGTGGAGCATCTAAAATTAATGTCGGAGGTTGAAGACAATTAAAAGAAATTAGTGGAGATAAAGCGTTAGATATCCTAGATCAACTTTAAATTGTATTATTAAACTGGCATGTAATAAATTTTATTTTCTTGTAAATTAGTTGTAAGAAGAGTTATGGAATGATACATAAAAGACATGTTTGTCCTTCAATGTTCGTTAGGCCTACCTCTGGCATAAAGAGGTCCCTTGCATTATAAAACGCGATGTATTATGTGCAATAATGTGTTTATATGCAATAATATTATCCTTACCGTATACTGACTCATTTTCCTTTTCTTTTTCTTGTTTTTATCTTTTTTCTTTTTAAACTTATTTTCAAAACAAAAAAGGTTGACTTGTGCTAAAAGGGAACTGGCGGAGCATCCATATTTCACACGGTCTAAAGCCAAGAAATCAGATTCTGACTCATCACTAATCACCTGGTTAACTAAAAGGACTCGTTCTAAAATGGAGCAAAGTTTGATCAATGCAACCACTTCATCTGAGCCATCTCTTAGTTTACCAATCACGAGTGATCCCACATCCTCTAATGAACCAGAAACACATTTGGAGACCATTGCTCGTCTGGAGCGACGAGTTGCCGAACTAAGTCATATGGTACTTCATAACCGGTCATTTTCTCAAACACCGCCACATATGACTCCGTCCCAGGGAGTTCGTCAAACTTTGCCTGTGCCACATCCATTCCCAAATTTGGACGAATTTAACCAAGCAAATTATTTCACCACTTCTCAGCCAGTTCGTTCCGAACACCTCACTCAAAATGCTCCCTTTTTATTTACAACCACCTCTTCAAAAGCTCAATTCATACTGCCAGCACATGACACACATCAAGTTCCGCCGGTGTATACTTATACCACAGCTCCACCCATGACACAGATTCAAGGACAATGTCGCACAGATGTTGATCATTATGTCGAAGTTGAAAATGAGGCACGGTCAGTTAATGATGAAATGATAAATAGAAAGCTCAAAAGTTTGGAAGATGCCATGAGAAGTTTGCGTGGACTTGGTAGTAACCAAAGCGTGAGATATGAAGAATTATGTGCATTTCCTGAGGTAGAATTGCCACCAGGTTACAAGATTCCAAAATTTGAGAAGTTTGATGGGTCGGGGAACCCTTTCTTCCATTTGAAGGTCTATTGTGAAAAGTTGATTGGTGTGGGGAAGAATGAAGGGATAAGAGTCAAACTATTCAATCAGAGTTTGAGTGGAAAAGCCTTGGAGTGGTATTCTAAGCAAGATACAACCAAATGGCGTACTTGGGATGATTTGGCAAATGCTTTTGTGGATCACTACAAGTTTCATGTTGAGATCGCTCCTGACAGAATCTCAATTACAAAGTTGAAGAAGAAGTTCACCGAATCATTTCGAGAATATGCTATACGGTGGAGGGAAGAAGCATCTAGGGTACACCCACCCATGGAGGAGACAGAAATGGTTACTTTCTTCATTCAAGCACTAGAACCGGAATACTATGAACGTTTGGTGACAATGAGTGGAAAAACTTTTGCAGAAGTGATCAAAGCTGGGGACATGATCGAAGATGGCATTAATACAGGGAGAATAACAAGTCTAGCAGCTTTGCAGTCTACCAGTAGGGCTATACAAACTGGTACTCTCGGAAATGGAAAGAAAAAAGAGAAAGAAGCAGCATCGGTGATGGCCTTGGGAAACACATCATACCGCCATCAACGACCACCGCGATACCAGCCTAACGCTCACCACTCACAATATTTCCAATATTCTCCACATCCCTACGACCAAGCTTTGTCATCTTACCAACCTCAATCACCACAAATATCCTACCCTGTTTACAACACACAACCAGCATATCGAGCTCCACGACCACCAACATATCCAGCTCCACCATCACAAACTCATCATCCAAACAATGCATCCGCACCTCGCCCAAATAAACCGTTCCGCAATTTCACACCATTGGGAGAACCACTGAGCGTTGTTTTCGAAAGACTGCAAGCTTCAGGCTTAGTATATCCCGTGGAAGGTAGAATTCCAGATCCATTACCCAGAAGCTTTGATCCCACTAAAACATGTGCATATCATTCGGGGGTAAAAGGCCATTCCACTGATCGTTGTTACGCATTGAAGCATAAGGTTGAGGATCTTATTGAAGCAAAACAGATCACGGTCAAACCACCAACACCAAATGTGGTTAACAATCCACTCCCGACCCATGATGGGGCCACGATAAATATGATTGGAATAGATGAAAATGTTGACGACCCAGCCGAATTTATAGTGCCTGTGGATCGTGTGGAGGATCATGATTTTGTAGCCGTTGCTTCTCCGGTTGTAGTGATAAGGGGTTGTGTGCCTGTCGAGATATTAGGAGCTTCATCAACGCCTGTGGAAGTAGTTCAAGCACCAAATCAGTTACCAGTGCTCGATACAAAAGCCGTACCATGGAATTATCAACAAATTGTGATGGAATGTCGAGGAAAGGACACGATCACTGACAAGGTTAAGACATCAGGAATGACAAGGTCTGGAAGATGCTATTCTCCAGAAGAGCTAGTTAGATTGGGGCAAGTTAAGGAAGCCAATGTACCTCCCAAAAGGGTCGTGACTGAAACCGAAGCAGAAGAATTTTTGAGGAAGATCAAGGCTAGTGAGTACTCAGTTGTGGATCAGTTGCAAAAGACCAATGCTCAAATTCCTATTCTCTCTTTGCTTTTGAGTTCAGATATGCACAGGAATGCACTGTTGAGGATTTTGAATGAAGCATATGTTCCAAGCGAAACGACTAGTGAGGCGTTAGCTGGGATGATTGAGCGCGTGCTTGATAGTCATCGAATCAGCTTCGATAATGAAGAATTGCCGCCGGAAGGATGTATGCATAACAAAGCACTCTATATAACTGTCAAGTGTCGTAATATGTTTGTGGCTAAAGTATTGATTGATGGGGGTTCTGGACTCAACATCTGTCCATTAGCAAGTCTGAAGAAGATCGGATATAATGTTAGTGAGCTCAAGACCAGTGATATGAATATTCGAGCATTTGATGGGGCTCAAAGGCGCCCTATTGGGGAAATAGAGTTGAAAGTGTTGATTGGCCCTGTTGAATTCATTATGGATTTTCAAGTACTTGATATTTCCACGACATACAACATGCTGTTAGGTAGACCGTGGATCCATTTGGCTGGGGCCGTACCATCTACTTTGCACCAAACTGTCAAATTCGAGTGGGATCAGCAACAAATATGTATACACGGAGAAGGAGACACGTCTTTCTATCTAGAGCAATCCACCCCATTCGTCGAGGCAGAAGGAGGGTTCGACGGAGCAGCTTACCACGCTTGGGAGGTTGTGAATGTCACTAAGGAGAGTGAAGTATGTCAAACTCAAGAGTTCAAAAGATCATGTGCCGCAATTATGGTTGCAAAAGAAATGGTGAGAAATGGGTACCAACCTGGATTTGGGCTAGGGAAAACACTAAATGGGCGAGTTGAGCCAGTCGTTCTCCCTACGCAACAGTTTACATTCGGTTTGGGATATGAGCCAACTGAGGAAGAAGTGAAGAAAGCACGAAAGAATAAAAGGAAGGAGATTGCATTGCCAAAACCTATTCCTACCATTGATCAAACTTTCTCAAAACCTTCAGATCTGATTGTTGAAGTTGCCTATGATGATATCGTGGAGGGAGTCAAGAACCTGTTCGTGGAAGATGAAGATGATCATGCTGCGATAATCAGAGACTTTGCTGAAATATTGACTTTATAGGCTGCTGAGCCAGGACCTGAGTTGCAAAATTGAACTTCTATCTTAGCCCCGGTTCGTCGAGAGTTTCAGTTTTTAAGTTTAAATTTCCTTTTGTAGTAGGCCGGAGGCATCAACTAGAACATTTAGTTCCTTTTGTCATGTTGCCTCTATGTTTTGTTACGGCCTTTTAAATTAAGATTTCTGTCATTTTGTTTGTAACGAACTACGTTTGGCCTGACTTCCTGTTGGATACGTAGGCAGCCCATATCGGGTTCGGCCACTCTTTTCAAATCATTCCAGTATCTTTGTTTGTGGTTGGAACTACGTTTGGCCTGACTTCCTGTTGGATACGTAGGCAACCCACATAGGGTTCGGCCACTTTTTCAAAATATTTCAGTGTTTTGTTGTATGAGTGGAACTACGTGTGGCCTGATTTCCTTTTGGATACGTAGGCAACCCATATCGGGTTCGGCCCCCCCTTTATTAAAAAAAAAAAACAAAAATTCAAAAGTCTTTATTTTTATCACGAACTACGTCTGGCCTGATTCCTTTGGGATACGTAGGCAACCCGAGGCGGGTTCGGCCCTTCTATCTTAAAATTTTTATCTTCAGTTTGTCCAAACATTTTGGTTCCTATAAAATACATAAGGATTTTTATACAAGACTTGGTCTTCCCACCATTTAAATTCATGTGTCTTAGTATCTTGAAACTGGGACAAAGTTTTGAAATCGGTCAAATCACTTTCAAAAAATTTTCATTACAACTTTCTCACTTTTCGATTGTTTAGAACTAAGTGTTTCCAGGACTTGAAACTGGGACAAATTTTGAAGTCGGTCAAATCACTTTCGAAAAGTTTCATTATAAGTTCTTATTTTTCAATTGTCCAGAATCAAGCATCTCTAAGACTGAAACTGGGACAAATTTTTTCAAACAAAAGTCCATCCATATTTCTAAAATGTGAGTAAATTCAAAAATCGAGTCTTTTTAATCATGTTACATATTAGAGCTACTAAGTATTTCCTTTCAAAGTCATCCAAATCTCATTACTTTTATTTTCAAAATACATTTTTTTTATAACTGAAACTCCCCGGCAAAGCAAGATATGTGGTGAGACATCGAAGAACGTGGACGCGACCGAGACAAAAGTCAATTCAAGGGCCAAGTTCCCCGACATGCACAAGTCAACCAATTTTCTTTTAAACTCACAATTTTTCTTTGTTGAGACAGGTCCAATTAACATGAACACGGTGCATGTATTAAATTATGAGCGTGATCAAAAAGTTAACTTTCTTCAAAATGCAAGTACTCTTCAGCGTGGATGCAAAGGTAGCTTATGCCGAACGGTGGGCGTCGTTCCACTCATCACGAAATTTCAATTGCAACAGTGGACACAAGTTCATCTTCTCAACCAAGGGCTGTAAGTATAATTCTTTCAGACCCAACTATTTATTCTTATCACTAACAATTGTTTTAGCTCGTGACATTCATCGATGGATCGAATACATATAATCATGGACACTGACCTTGATCACCTGTTATTGGTTAGAATTCCTCAATTTCGTCATCACTTCATACATGTTCAAATCATTATCAAATTCTTTTAGAATGAAGTATGTTAATAAGATAACAAGATCGAAATATTGCATCGTATATCAAATTGTGGGGTTAATTATAGATTTAACCCCCGTCACAATGGGACATCGAGTAAGATGTGGATATCTTTTTACAATATTATCTCTAAAGTGGACGTGGATTTACATTTATATTGTGGATACGAGTATGGGAGTGGGAGTAGAATTATATTACAAAAATATACATATAATTGTAGAAAGTGGATACAGATTTATGTTTCGAAAGTAAAAGTGAATTTATTTTTTGCGCCGTATAATGCAGACGTGAAAGTAGATGTAAATTTACTGTTGTACCGTATAATACGGACGTCAAAGTCGACGTGGATTTATATTTTGTACCGTGAAATGCGGACGTAGATTTATATTTTGAACTGTGAAAGTGGACTTGGATTTATTTTTCTGCACCCTGAAAGTGGATGTGGATTTACATTTTTGCACCATGGGAAGTGGACATGATATAGGCACCCACCTTAAAATGCGGGTATTTCCAAATTCAAATTAGGCACCCACCTTAGAATGCGGGTATGTCAATTTTCAATTTTAGGCACCCACCTTAGAATGCGGGTATTTCAAAATTTAATTTGGGCACCCACCTTAGAATGCGGGTATGTCAATTTTCAAGTTTAGGCACCCACCTTAGAATGCGGGTATTTCAATGTTCAAATTAGGCACCCACCTTAGAATGCGGGTATTTCAATGTTCAATTTAGGCACCCACCTTAGAATGCGGGTATGTCAATTTCAATCCAGGCACCCACCTTAGAATGCGGGTATTTCAATGTTCAGTTCAGGCACCCACCTCCGAATGCGGGTATCTTATATTTCAAGTTCAGGCACCCACCTCCGAATGCGGGTATCTTATATTTCAGTTCAGGCACCCACCTCCAAATGCGGGTATCTTATATTTCAAGTTCAGGCACCCACCTCCGAATGCGGGTATCTTATATTTCAGTTCAGGCGCCCACCTCCGAATGCGGGTATCTTATATTTCAAGTTCAGGCACCCACCTCCGAATGCGGGTATCTTATATTTCAGGCGCCACCTCCGAATGCGGGTATCTTATATTTCAGTTCAGGCACCCACCTCCAAATGCGGGTATCTTATATTTCAAGTTCAGGCACCCACCTCCGAATGCGGGTATCTTATATTTCAGTTCAGGCGCCCACCTCCGAATGCGGGTATCTTATATTTCAAGTTCAGGCACCCACCTCCGAATGCGGGTATCTTATATTTCAGTTCAGGCGCCACCTCCGAATGCGGGTATCTTATATTTCAAGTTCAGGCACCCACCTCCGAATGCGGGTATCTTATATTTCAAGTTCAGGCACCCACCTCCGAATGCGGGTATCTTATATTTCAGTTCTGGCATCCACCTCCGAATGTGGATTCAACTTTCGAAACAGGGGCTGCAAGTGTAACTTCTCCAACCCTGTCTTATTTACATATATTTCTTTATTGCTAACAATTGTTTTTAGCTGGTGGCTTTTGGCAATATCAAAGTTGGCATCACACATCAAATCGTGGAACTATTTCTTCGGCAGCGAACTGGGGCAATTTGTCGGGAAGGATAGTCAAACTTCCCGACACGGGTCAAAGATCTACCTCGAAAACTCGTCTCTAATTACAAGTATTCTCTTGCGTTCCAGCAATTCAATTTTCAGAATTCTCAAGTTTCTATCACAATACCCAGTGTTATCATAATTCAGCACTGGGACAATATTTTGCAAGTTTTGCGCCAATTGGGGTTCAAGTGTCGTAATTGTCCCAGAACTACACTCGACCTGATTCTCGTATAGCCCGAGATATGTAGGCAACTCAGAGACCGGAGTCCGGTCATAATCCTCTCAAGTTTCCTTTAGCCGGGACAAAATAGGCTACTGAGTCAACGTCTTTGCCCGACAACTCTTTCATCATTATCGGGCAAAGAGGGACAAGTTGTTGACACCCAATTTTGTCCCGCCTCTCTGCCAAAATACCTATTTTTAAGCTTCTAATATTTTTTGAAAAAAATAAAATATATATATTATCATTTCGGCATTTTTACCAGCTTACGCATTTATCTTTGCATAATTAAATAATAGTATTTATTTAGTGCGGATTTTCAAAGAAAAATAATATATATTATTACACGGCTATTATAACACCATATGATCTTATTACCCGAGTCTAATAATCACACATTTTTGGTATTAAGTAATATTTTGTCACCCTCGGTATATTCATTAATTAAAATGGGTCTTTTATTCAAATTTAAAGCCAAACTATTTCTTGCACTCGGTCCGCATTTTGACTTACCGGACTCCAAATTAAAGCCCGATTGACTCTTGGTAATTTTAGGACTAGTCCGTATCCCTTGTCTCAATTTTTTAGAATAATCCATGTTTAATTTACTAGTCCGTTCTTTTAATACCCAGTCTAAAATTTGACCCGGTCCACAAATGGACCGGGTCCAATTCATTTTTCAGCTGAATAAGGAAACCCTTTTAGGGTTTCCCCATCACTTTCCTCCATCCCCGCCGTCTCCATCTATCTCTCGTCTCCCTCCCCATTTTCATCGTCATCTCCACCATCTCCCTTCCCCTCCTCCCTTTTTCGCCCATCGCCACCTCACTGCTTCATCTCCTCCCCTATTTCCCCATTTTCGCCACATATTCCCTCCATTATCGTCCTCTCTGACACCTCTATCACACCCCCACTCATCACGTTACCCCCACTGCCACTTCACGCCGCTGTCCTCGCCACTTCACCTTGTCTCCACCCACGCGTCTGACACCTCCACTACCTCTACCACTCCCACGCGTCTGTTCCCCCCACGTTTCCTCTGTCACTCCACTTCCCTTTGTCCCCGCTCCTCTCAAATTCAAAAAAACCTAATCCATCCTATAAATAATCCTATCCTGAGTCGTTTAGAAGGGGGCTGGAGTCGGAAGAATCCCCTTACAAAAACGAGTTCTTGAACCCCAAAACTCCACTATAAAGATAGGTTTTTCAGTCGCAAAAAAGGACCGGAAAAATTAAAGCTCTGAAAATCACAAGAAATCCCCCATAGACGAGATTAATTCTTTAGCTGTATTATTCGATATCCAGTCAAAATCCACACCATTTTTGTTCTGTTTTGTCATTAGCATCTGTCTAGATTCGAAGGGTATACAAATTCGATTTTTTTTAGTGTTTCGAAGTAGATTTGAAGTGTTCGAGTGGATATCGAGACCTTCGCTCCACTTCGCTGCACCCGAAGAAGGTAATCTTATTCTCTTTAAGTTATTTTTAGTATTGCTTGCTTATTTTCTGCCTATACATTAAATTGTTAGTATAGTCATGTTAATCATTAAGTTAAGATTTTTTTTGGTAATTGATATTCATTGCTTTGTGACGCCATCTGTTAGTTAAGCACGTTTACATGAGTTCGATTCTTGTCTAAACATGTTCATGAGTTAGTTCTTAATTTGGTCCCGATTAGTTAGGTTCAGGGATCAGTATGCAAGAGTTAGATAAGTAGATGCCTATTTTAATCATGTCCAGTTTGTATAGGTTAATTACTGATCCTGAAATCCTGCTTTGTTACTTCTGCTGACAATCCAGTCCCTGTTGTGTTTGTTGTTACTAGCTGAAAATATTCTTGGTATTCGAAAATGTTGAAGGAGGTTCAAAATGCAATCTATACTTTCGATATTGGCTTAATGCTGTTTGGTAAAAATGGAACAAAATATATGACTATGTTTCAGTTAGCCTTAATCTTGATATTTGTTCATGTTTGTATTATCTGAAGATTATCTTAGTGTAAATCTTATCTGTATATTGGCTTGTTTAATCAAATAGTATGATTGATAATCCTTAACTAACATACAGTAATCCCTGCTTTAAAACTTTAACAAATATGTCCCCTGTTTGGTTCAATTTCTTTTTTTAGTAGTTACTTTCATGATTTGGTTCAGTTTAATATCTTTGGCTCGGTTGCATTTTGTTATTCAGCAGACTTAAGACATTTAGTCCGTTTAGCATGACTAGTTGTTAGCCTGGTCCATTTCGAGTATATCTTTGGGAATTATATGAATACGATTTGTCTAGTTTCATGCGTGTCCTGTGTTAAACCAGGGTAGAAGTAGCTAGTCGATTGTTACATAATAGGGCCTAAGCATGATTGGATTCAGTTTAGCTATGCATAATAATGTAATCAGCCTGCCTTTATGTCGTTGCTTATCTGAGTAAAATAGACTAGAAGACATAAGAAATAAACTTATTTCAAGCTTATGTGTGAATTCTGTTAGCTTGAGGATTCGGAGTATATGTATGAATTATGGATATGGTATAATGAACTAGTCCCCTGCATTCGAACCTGGCATCCTATCTTTGCGTCTGTTAAGTATGTCCATTGGCAAACATGAATCTCCTCCATTGCTATGTGTGAATCTGTGTTGAGCTAACAGATCCAGCCAAGCTTATCACGCATTATTTTGAATGAGATGTGGTCTGTCTTCCAAACATATACCATTCCTTGTATTCCTTTTAAAACTGATCAGTATGTCCCCTGTATTCCTTTTAAAACTGATTTTACAAACGAAGGAATGGTATATGTTTTAAATTTTGAATGCAAAAAGGGTTTCTATGGTCTTGATTCATGCTGGATTTGTCTAAGGTTCATCTGCCTTGTGTCATCCATTCCAAACTGTTGTCCAAAATGAGTATGTGGTCTGTCTTAAAGAGGATATCACTTTGATTAGATTACTGTTGAGGTGATCATTAGTATATCTTAGTTCTAGCATTTGATTGAGCATGAGTGCAGTTTGCTTCAAAGGTTTGTTGGTTTCCAGCATATAAATGCTCTATTGCTGAATTTTGTCTTAAATGGATAACCATGTATAAGTGTTCAGATGATAACATAAATCAAATAGTCCTTCAATCATGTTGTTTTACATATGGTTAACTGTAGCATATTTTCAATCCCTGCATAGTTCTTCCCCTACTCCCTCGCTGTTCAGCCTTATCCGAACGCAGTGTTTGGCATTTCATGACTGTTCCCAGTTCTGCTGCGATCTGAGCAGTTCTAGTTAATTTTCTGATTAATATCTAACTGTATATTATGCTTGCCTGGAATGTTTATTCCGGTCTGGATTACATGAGGCGTTCGCAAATTTCCTCCTCTGTTTCTGTATAAAATTGAGATATACCCAAATACTCCCAGAATATACACGAATTATTAATTTCTTTTGAATTCATATTCACATGTTTAACTTATTCACCGGCCGGGTACTAATCCTTTTCCTTCTCATTTCATGCATGACCATCGCATGCGGGTCCAAAATACTCGTTCTTCTCCCGCATTCGGAGTTGGGCCAAAGCCCCAACGCAATCTTCTCGGGTCGTCCCCATCAATCCTGCCCGCAACAAAAAATAGAAAACAATATTCTGGGCCAAAGCCCAATACACAGGAACAGCAGCAGCAGCCCAACAATATGAAAACTGCTGGGCCGAAGCCCAACAGAAAATGGGTCCAGCAGTCCCCAAATGGGCTGGCCCATTTGATACTTATTACCCTCTTATTTTATTTTTGTGCATATAAATTTGTATTATGTAAACTAATTCTTTGTTTGTTTTGCTTTCTTAGTTTAGATAAATCTTAAATAATTAGTAGGCTTAGTTTTAGTAATGGGTAGTTAGTTTAAACAAAACCAATAATTTATCCCATAAGTTTTCATTTTTTTTCTCTCCACATTAAATTATTCATAGAATATATGATATTTGCTTCTAGAATAATTGATGGCATAAATTCATATTTTTGATTTCCAAAACACCACTATTACATAAATGTAAACTCAAGCATATTTTATGAATATTGTTTTCAAGGTTCACCCAATTATATATTTTTTAACCAGGCATAATTAAATAAAGTTTAAAAGAGAAACAAAGTTCACTTCCTTTTGCTTTCCATTTAAAGAATAGTCTAGATTTTTGTACATAGTCATACTCATATCACACTATCTTATTCAAAGTTCAAATTTGCGAAATCTTCTATTAAAACTATTACTCATATGCAAATTATCTCTTACAGGTTTTATTTTTTTTATTTAAAATTATATCAACATATTTTTAAGTGTTACTTAGCATTTCAAACCTTCTTTTGCTAAACGGCATTTGAGATTTCCTTTCTCTATAAATTAGCGTATTTTCTATTCGTCTTATTCTAGCTAATATTTCTCATTTAAAACCTTAGTAATATCTATAAGCATTATTTTAAATAGCATTATTACATTTTTATCTTTTAAACCTTAGCAATAATTTACAAAATTATTTTCTTAAATATTATATTTGCATCTTTAGCCCTAATTAATTAACCTAAGTTTGGTCGGATAACCGTAAGTTAACGGATTCTAAAGGATGCCTAACCCCTTCCCTTTAGGATAATATAGAGCCCTTACCTAGAATCACACTGGTTAAGCAGACTATTAATTGAGGTTTAGTTTTAACTTTACCTTAGTTAACATTTAGGTGTCCTAATTCACCGTTAAATCAATTAGGTGGCGACTCCTTAAATAAAAATAAACAGGAATCACCAATACGTCATACTCTCTAAATCTACCTGGTTAAAATGGGGTGTGACATCAGCTGCTTATTTTCTCCCCCTAATACTGGGTATATCGATTCATCAAAATGGCAATCAACAAATCTTGCCGTAAATAAATCTCCAGTCATAGGTTTCAAATATTTTATAATAAAAGGAGATTCATACCCAACATATATCCCCAACCTTCTTTGGGGACACATCTTTGTGCGTTGTGGTGGAGCTTTTGGAACATATACCGCACATCCAAATATTCCGAAGATGGGAAATATTCGGCTCCTGACCAAAAGCCAATTGTAATGGGGAGACTTTACGATAACTTGTGGGTCTAATCCTCACAAGAGTTGCTGCATGCAAAATAGCATGATCCCATACCGAAATGGAAAGTTTTGTTCTCAGAAGCATTGCTCTAGCAATTAATTGGAGGCATTTGATTAATGATTCTGCTAGACCATTTCGAGTATGAACATGAGCAACTGGATGCTCTACTTTTATCCCAGTTGATATACAATAATCATTAAAGGCTTGGGATGTAAACTCACCAGCATGATCAAGACGAATAGTCTTAATTGCATGATTTAGAAATTGAGCTCTTAGCCTTATTATTTGAACAAGTAATCTCGCAAATGCCAAATTGCGAGTAGATAATAAACAAACATGTGACCATCTTGTAGATGCATCTATCAAAACCATATAGTATTTAAATGGTACACGTGGTGGGTGAATGGGCCCACATATATCACCTTGTATACGTTCCAGAAATGCAGGGGATTCAACCCCAACTTTAATTGCTGATGGTGTAGTAATTAATTTGTCTTGAGAACATGCACCACAAGAAAATTCCTTAAATTGAAGAATCTTCTGGTTCTTCAAAGGGTGCCCGTATGAATTCTCAATTATTTTGCGCATCATATTAGAACCGGGATGGCCCAACCGGTCATGCCAAATAATAAAATCATTTGAGTTAGTAAACTTAAGAGGTTTACTATGGCATGTGTTTCAACCATGCTAATACTTGTATAGTATAAGCCGGAAGAAAGAACGGGTAATTTTTCGAGCACATATTTCTTACCCGACATCATTGTAGTAATATAAAGATATTCAATCTTTTCATCATTTGTAGTCTCAATATGATAGCCATTTTGGCGAATGTCTTTGAAACTCAGTAGGTTTCTTTGAAACTTACTACAATATAATGCTTCATTAGTTATCAAATTTGTTCCTCCGAATAATAATAAATTAGCTTTTTCGGAGCCTTCAATTAATCTTGTACTTCCAGATATTGTATTAACATTGGCTTCTTTCATCACCAAATAAGAGAAGTATTTCTTATTTCTTAAAATAGTGTGTTGTAGCACTATCTATAAGACATATATCATCGTAATTGATCTTGGGTCCAACTGATGACTGGGGAATTTCCATATTCTTCATAAAAATTAAAGGTACATTATAAGAAATGTGAGAACAAACAACTTTAGGAAACCGCACTAGAAATGTAGAAACTAGTAAGATATGATATTTTAGGAAATACACTTAAGAAAAACAAACTAGTGATAAATATAAAAGTAAACAACAACTTTTCTTATAGTACTATTCCCCAGTGAGATGATCAGTTCTTTAGTCAATATCATCATAGAAGTCTCGAGTTTCTAAATGAGTAATATTCGAGAGGCTTTTAAAATCATCATCTTTATAAGGAAGATTTGCCTCAATATCATCATGTTTGTTTAAGGGAGTTGTTTCATCATCATTATTACGAAAGGTCAAGTATGCCTTCACGTTATTTTCTCTCCCTTTGAGAGAGTCCTGATAAAGCTTGACAAAATGATCGGGCATACGATAAATACGTGTGCAATGACCTTTCATACCACACCGGTGGCACATATTAACTTTACCTCTTGAAGGATTATTTTGAGAACCCTTGTTGATCTCTTGTTTATTTTCACCATGCTGATGATAATTATGACGTCCCTTTTCACGTCCACGTCCACGACCATGGCCACGACCACGGTAATTATTTTGCCTTTTTTCAGGCTTATCATAACCGGTTGCTGCATTCACTTCAGGGAATGGAGCAGACCCAATGGGACGGGATTCATGATTTTTCATTAATACAGTATTATTCTGCTCAGCCACAAGTGGGCATGAAATTAAATCAGCATACTTTTTGAACCCCTTTTCATGGTATTGCTGTTGTAGCAACACACTTGAAGCATGAAAAGTGGTAAAAGTTGTCACACCTCAAAATTTTTGCATCATTTGCGTCGTAAGTAAACTAACGTGAACTCACAGAGGTCATGGAACCCTTATAAGATTAAAGAATACTTTTAATAAGTGCTAAGCAAGTGTCTAAAGGTTTTGGGATCAAGTGAAATGAAGGAAATAAGTTTGTCAAAATTTTGGAAAAACTTGGCAGGATTTTGGACATAAAATTTGGTCCAACTTGAGAGAGGCATATCTCCAAGAATATAAGGAGTTACGGAACCCATAACCTATGTAAATTGAAGTTCAGAAAGTCTCCTTTCCAATGCAATTGACAGATTACAAATCTGAGATACGAGGACAATTATACGGCCCGTATAATATTATACGACCGAGTTATACGAACCATATTTTTATACGACCAACTTATACGAACCATATAATAAAAAGTCGGTGGAAATTTTCAAAATTTAAGTATGATGACCCCTCTTCATTTTAAACATTTTAGTCATAACCCCAAGCTCAAGAAAGCTCTAGAAATCTCTCCAAAACATGTTCAAACAATTTTCCAAGCCAAGAGCAAAGATCAAAGTGAGGATTAAGGTGCTTAGGGTTTCAAAGTGAGGTTTAAACTTATCTTTTCTTCTTGTAAAAGATTGGGAAGGTATTTTAAGGTGGAGTAACCTTGGAATTGAAGTGTTCTTGCATTTTGAGGTAAGATTCCATCTTAGTTTCATGTTTATGAGTTTGTTTGGTAATTATGTTAAGATTTGAGGAGAAGAAATTGGAGGAAAAGTTCAAATATGCATTTGATGATATTTTGAGTTGTAAATTAACTTGAGCTATAATTATTAACATGTTTTGAGTATAATCTTGTTATGAGGATAATAATGGTGTTTTATTGTGGTTTTGGGAGTTGTTTTGAGGATTGGATGAAGTAGATGATATAGGGGAAATGCTGCCCGAATTCTCGTAACCCGAATTATCCTTCAATATACAACTCATCTAAGTTGATGTATGAAGATAATGGAGGTATGATTAAGGATATATTTTTGAATATAGGTTCGGGTGAAGGGCACGCATCGGAATAAAGGATCCCTTTGAGTGGTGGCTTGACGAATAAGGTATGTAAAGTGTTCGTTTCCCTCTTTCTTTGGCACGAATCCAACTAGAACATAAACATGAACGTTCCATAACAAATGCACTCCATTCCTATGCTATGTATTTCAATCTTAATGCCTTAATTATTTGATTGATTTTTGAAATATTATCATGTTTATGATCATTAAGTTATTTCCTTAGATCCGATACGAATTCCATAATCCATTCGGAGGTTACAACCTTACGTCACTCCGAAAGGCCCGATGTTAGTTCATTGGCTCCTCATGCATTATATATATATATATATATATATATGTATGCACTATTTTACTACACCGAGCCGCGCTATAGTCGGCCGGGTACGACACCTATTGTGCAACCATTGATCAGTTGGTATTACACACCGAGTCCTGAAAAGGTCGGGTACGTTACACACCGAGTCCTGAAAAAGCCCGGTACGTTACACACTGAGTCCTAAAAAGGCCGGGTACATTACACACCGAGTCCTGAAAAGGCCGGGTACGTTACACACCGAGTCCTGAAAAGGCCGGGTACGTTACACACCGAGTCCTGAAAAGGCCGGGTACGTTATAATGATGATACTATTTATATATATGTATATACTTGCATATGATTTTTAAACTCATGCATTGCATATTGTACGTTCTCAGATGGCTCAAGTTACTTCTATCTTCTTTATATTTATGTCTTACTCTTGTTATTGATTCCTACCTTACATACTCAGTACTTTTATCCGTACTGACATCCCATTGCACGGGACGCTGCATTTCGTGCTGCAGGTCCTGACAGATTTATTGGAGAGCAGCCGCAGTAGGACTTCCAGCTTCAGCGGTATCAGCAAGTGCCACTACTCCAGACTTGCTATCTTTTGGTACATTTATGTTAGCATGATATATGTTCATATGTACACTCTTAGAGGCTCATAGACATAGTGGGGTATGTAGATATTATGTCTGTCCTTGTCGGCCTTGTTTTGGTTTTGATATTCTCCTGATAGCCTTGCCAGCTTTATGATACTCATGATATTGTAGCGGCCTTGCCGGCTAGCCTATGTACAGATATATATATATATCACATATTTCTGTATTTGGGCCTTTTCTACGTGCAGTTTCCGTCGAGTCATATTATATGATAATCATGGTAACTGTTACGTCAGGTGGTTTTCGACCTATGGGTCGGAGCCCGTCATGCTCCTCTTTGGGGTGTGACAAAGTTTTCTCCAATAAGTGTTCATCAGTGACAGTTTCTCCACACAATTTTAATACATAACTTACTTGATGGATAGCAGAATTATAATCAGTTACAGTTATAAAATCTTGGAGCCGGAGATGCATCCAGTCATATCGAGTTTTCGATAATACCGTCAGCTTTAGGTGTTCATATCGATCCTTCAAATTATTCCATAATTCAAGTGGATCTTTCACAGTTAAATATTCAATTTTTAATCCTTCATGAAGATGATGATGAAGGAAAATCATAGCTTTGGCTTTATCTTGACTTGGTGATTTATTTCCCTGTTTAATAGTATTCCCCAGACCTTTAGCGTCAAGGTGAATTTCAGCATCAAGGACCCATGATAAACAATTTTGTGATATCAAGTGCCACAAATTCAAGCTTTGATAAATTTGACATAGTGAAAACTATCAAAGAAAATATCCAAAGTTAGGCATAATAAGAAATACTGTCAAAAAAAACTTCTACGGTTATGGGCATTACATAATCGTGTACTATATTCTTTCTTGTTAAGACAAATAGTTATGTTTGTAAAGTAATTATTATACTATGTATATTAAAATAACCAATTGTGGAATCAGGTATAAATAATAAGAATAGTGATAAAGCATAATTTCAGTGGGTAATCAGGTCTATTAGCCATATATTTTATATTGTTCATAAAACTTTAACAGTTTTCAAAAACACAGATAATAAAATCAATATTTATTTGGCAGAATATATTAATGTGCAGTGAGAATTGACAATTAGGCCTAATAATCTTAACACTAGATCATCGAGACATACCTCGCGAGAAATGGCGTTCAACTTGTTCCAAAGGGAAAACACAATTTATAGAGTTTCGTGCTGATAATGTATTGTAAAATAAAATTGTGTACTAAAATTATAAACCAACAAAAAGGCACAGAGAGAGAAAGAGAAAGCAGGATAGAAAGCAAGGAGTAGTACTTTTCTATTTTCTATTTTTGGATGATTTTCATCTACACCACATATGACTATTTATAAGCAAAAGTAAAACTTGGGCAAAAGATCATGCTACAGTGATGGGACATGGCATCCACATATGCTATCCACATTTATTCATAACAAGAACCTTTTTCTTCCAAATATATACCTTTTCGCACTCAGTAACAATAGGGATCCAGAAAAGGGAAGAAGAGAGAGAGAGAGAGAGAGAGAGGAGGACAATTGTGAGAATGAAATGAATTGTGTTATTTATAAAGATCTAGGTCAATGTCAACTCAATACTTTAGTTTAAGCTTTACTTGGCACAAGTAGAATGGTTACAACATTATTGCAGAAGGTGACCTAAGTTGTTAGTAGATCATGTCAATAAGCTCAATCAAGTACCTTTGAAATTAGACAAAGAGACTGAGAAGATAAGAGAACTACTTCTCAGCCACGCAATAAGATTCAACATAACTACAGGGAATTCAACCTGGTCGCTGACAAGCTTGCTTCCCTGAGTCATAATCTCGCAGCTACATAATTCTTCACTAACGACAGTAAGCTCCCTCACAAATTAGAGGACTTATGACACTTGACATATGAAATACCTCAGCCATGCGCATAGCTAACAAGAAGAACTCTGACATATTTTTTAATCTCATTAAATCAAATGAGCCTTTTTATTAACCTTATACGAAATGCATTTACCTCATCTCAATGTACTAAGGAGTAAGGATAGCCTATTCTATCCTTTCATGCATTTACATCATCTCAGTGGAATGAAACAATATCAGATACTTGTCTTTGCAACATCTTGCTAACACGTGTATCACTCAATAATTCTAAATTGATAAAACATTAGATGCATCTTAGCATCAGATATAATATCTCGACCTAACTTATCCACTACAGTCTACAAGTTCATCATGCTCCTTAAAATAACATAATGTTTTTGACACAATAAAGGAAGAATCTCATGTATCAGCATTAAAATGCCAATTGTTCATCGCTTTCCAAATAAACCACGTAATGTACTACGTACACGGACAAATTCAAAAGTTCCATTGGTTCAGGAAATTGCTTAACAGTTACCAACAAATTAATTATGTCACCGACTAGCAAAATCATTAGTTAAATTCATCAACAAATATATTCTTAACTCAATCCATCTAAATTTGAATGTGTTGACACTTTGTTGGTTGTGACTACACTTGACAAAAATGATTTCCTCAAATCTCCTTTTTTTCACTTTTGTTTTGTGCCAGCTTCGGTAAATGGTGTTAATGGAACTTTAATAAAAGCAAAACACCTGTCCACAATGGGAAGAAAAATAGATTTTGATGGTCATCAAGCAGTCAAATTGAAGCAATGAAAGAAAGGAATCGGAATGAGGTGTATGTAACATAACCTTTAATCATACTGTGAAAGTTGTATTCTGCATCGGGTATTTATATCAAATTATATAAATTTATTATAGTTAATTAATTTAATAAGATAAAAATATATATTAATTGACTATAATTAAGTGTTAGAGGTTTATATACATACACATGTTATAGATCTATCGATTTAGTATAAATAAGTAAGGTGGATAAGTTTTTATCAATCAAAATCTGAGTAAAGATACCTTCCTTGAAAGTTGAGTAGCAAAGTAGGCAATTGAAATCTTCTAGCTTGAACTTGAAAGATCATTCTTTTTCACTTTATATATTCACCAGAAGTTTGACCTCATCCTTTCCTCTTGCAATGTATCAAGCTTGAACCTTTACATATCTTTGGTTTTCATTTTTCACTTTCGGCTGTGGCACTTTGACAGTTGGCTATGACAAATAGCCACTCTAGAAAATGGGAACATTTTATTCGAATAATTTACTTCAAATCAATAATAAATACATGACATATAGTAGGCGTTTGGCCATGAGTTTTGAAACCATGGTTTCAAATCAGCGTTTGAATATGCATTTGAAATCATGGTTTTAACTTTTTAAAATATAAATTTAACCCATAAATTTATATTTGATTAAAAAAGACCCATAAGTTGGTAGATATTTTTAATAATTACTCCCAACAATCATTTACCAATCTCATTAACTTCCACCAAATTGTATTTATGTCTACCAACCTTTTAATTTTGTAAAAAAAGACCCATAGTTTAATTTTATTTATTGAACTACAATTTGATCAATTGATGTTGTATTTTTAGAAAGGTCTTCTAGTATTAATTTTGAGCCGGTTGTTATGAATTAGCGTATTAATTTTGTTATGAACTATGACTGAGAAAATACTCCTTAAATTATTCAAATTACATGTCCAAACATGATTTCAAACCATGGTTTCAAACCATATCCAAACGGGGCCATAGTATCTTTCTTATATGTGTATCCAACAGTTCAAAATTGTTAAATTAAGTATATTATAATATTATATTTACATATATAATTTTTAAAGTGTTTTTTACGCTAAAGTTCAAATAGCTCAAATTTACATTTTTATTAATAAAGCTATACGTAAAGTATAAACAAAGAGGTAATACACATTGAAAATTTGCATTCCTTGAGTTTTTTTTTCTATATATATATATTAAATACATATTAATTAATTAATCAAAATTAACAAGTGTCATATTTAAATGATTTGATAAATGCAAGTATAAAGGTTTTAGATTGCATTCTTATGATTGTTTGGAGACGTGTTAAATACTGAATGGTACTTTCAGTTTGTTCCTGACCGTTCGTTTTTCTCTCTTTATATATACTCTGTTACTGCTCTTTTCTCTACAACTAAACTACAATCATCAATGGCTGGTGTCAAAGCCATAAACTCCATTACATCTCCCATTCATACAACAAGAATTACCAAACTAACAATTTTTACAGCCCCCACATGGTTTCAGTCTAAACCAAAATTTCAACTACTCAGAAGCAAAAATGTTGGACTATTTCTAGCTAAGTCTAGTGCAAAGCCAAATGCAAATCAAGAAAATGCAGCAGATGAAGACTTGTTAAATGCTCCTAGTTCAAATATCCAATCACAACCCACTTCAAATCAAGATTTATCTTCCTCAATTTCCTCATTTTCAAGAGGTTTAGTATTTGATTTGGGACAAAAAGATTCTTGGGACAGCTCTGACATTGGTTCACCTGTGGTGAAAAGGTACTCAAGGAATAATGTCTCATAAATTCTTAATGATTGCTACTCCACCCGTCCATTTTACTTGTCATGTTTTTATTTGTATGCCAAAATAGTAGCTAAAAGTATAATTTGGCTAAATTATTCTTATTGAATTTTTTATCTCAATTTAATACTGCTCTTTTTCGCTACATTAATCTCTCCACGTTCATTGAGTAAGAATAAAGATGAAAACTAATAATTTATTATATCTTGATTTTTTAAAATGACAGCTAATTTGGACTATCTACTTTTACTAATTGGGACAACTAAAATGGGCAGGAGGGAGTACAACTTTCTCTCTTTCTCCATTTCAAGAAAATAGGCAGAAGCACCTTATTTATGACAGTGCAAAACCATTTTAACTTAAAAAAACTAAGAAAGTCTATTCCTATATGAATATAACTAAAAATCCTATTTTGATTTGAATTTAAATAAACTAAATTTATAACAATTTGATTTTCCTGTTTTAACTTTGAATTAATCTTCAACAGGTACCTTAGTGATGAGGAAGAGAGATGGTATATGTGGTACCATGGGAGGTCTAATAATGGTAAAGAGTCAATTGGTTTGGCTGTTTCTAGCAATGGAGTCCACTGGGAAAGAGGTGAAATGGCTGCTAAATTGAGTGATGATGTGGGATTAGTGATGAATTGTGGTGATAATTGGTGGGGTTTTGATACACAAAGTATTAGGCCATGTGAGGTAGTGATTATGTCAAGTGCTAAAGTGAGAGCAAATAGTTCTGTCTATTGGCTTTACTATACTGGTTTTGGTTCTGAAAAGATTGAATCTTTAGACAGTTCTTTAGATTTCAGTTTAGAAAATCCAGAAAGAATGCAATGTGAGGGTGAAAATAGAAAGTTTTTTAAGTCCTTGCCTGGATTAGCAATGAGCCAAGATGGTAGACATTGGGCAAGAATTGAAGGGGAACATCATTCTGGTGCTTTATTTGATGTTGGTTTAGATGGTGAATGGGATTCTTTGTTCATAGCCTCACCAAAGGTAGTTTTTCATAGTAATGGTGATTTAAGAATGTATTACCATTCATATGATGTCGAGAAAGGGAACTTCGCGATTGGCTTAGCAAGGTCAAGAGATGGAATGAAATGGTTAAAATTAGGAAAGATCGTAGGAGGAGGAGGACTTGGCGCTTTTGATGAACTAGGAGTGTTGAATCCACACGTTGTACGAAATCGAAAAGATGGGAAATATTTGATGGTTTATGAAGGTGTGGATGCAAATGGGAACAGAAGTATTGGGATGGCGATATCTTCAGATGGATTAAAGGGATGGAGAAGATTTCAAGAAAATCCAGTGTTGAAGAAATGTGAAGAAGAGAGGTGGGATAGTGAAGGGGTGGGATCACCATATCTTGTTCAGATGGATGGTGATGAAAATCATGAATGGAGATTGTATTATAGAGGGATTGGGAACAATGGAAGAACTGGGATTGGTATGGCAGTGTCACAAGGAAATGAATTCCAGAGTTTTAAAAGGTGGACAGGGTTTCATTTCTGAGGCATGTAGCATTATAATATGAGTCATATTTTTGGTTTTTACTGAATTCATTTACATACTGATAAATCTTGCAAACATCTCATTCCTTGTTTGTAGTTTCCCCTTTTATTTATTTTTATAAAGAAAAGTGGTGTCCGGTTCAGCTTGCTCGCCTCGACTATTTCAACAGGCACCTATTACTTTCCATCAGTACATGTACCGGTTAACTATGTCCACTCAAAATTTATGCAAATAGAAAGAAATCACTTAGTATTCCATGCCTTGTTTATACTAGTAGATGTTCTGAGGTGTATGAGTTTTAACAGTTAAAGCAAGGTCTGTAATCTGGAGCTTGTCAACTGACTTGCTAATAAAAGTTCTAGCTTTCTTGGAAGTCAGTTTGTTAAATTTTGGCTTTGATCAAACACTATTGAATTCATTTACAATGTCAGTCAACTTTTTGGCTTTCTGTACTGAATTCATATACATACTGATATATCTTGCAAGCATTTCATGCCTAGTTTTCAATTTATCTCCTTTAGGTGTATGTCCATTTTCAATTTTACTTTAAACAGTGAAAGCAATGTCTGTATTCTGGAAGTATCAGTAACAAAATTTCTAACTTTCTTGGACTTTGGTACATTTCAATTAAGTTGTTAAATTTTTGTTTTTAATCAAACACTATAAATCAATAAAAGTTTCCGGAATATGATGACCATTCTACTAATAGCAGACACTGGGATGATGGTTAAAACATTACTGTGTCTGGATTGGAGGTTGATTGTTGCAAATATATTTATTTGAGGAAAAAGGTCCTGCCTTTGTACATGCGAAAATGTCTAACTTTGTCCTCCGTCAGAAGTTTGACTGAATAATGACTATAATGTTGTCAAAGAAACTATTGGAAAGATGACAAGTTATTCGGAACTCCTCTCCTTTCCATTTATTTGATAATATTGTTCTTATACTTCTTATTCAGTCTCATAATTCTATATTGCAACTGACTCTCGCTTATGTCTACATGAGTCCTTAATGAAATTATCGAATGCATTGTAATTCACAACTAAGCTTAAAGTTGACGGATGTAAAGGAAAAAGTACTACTTTGATTGTCCTAACTTGGAGTGCTTGAAAATAGATACATTTTGGAGCATTTATCATTTGGAGATCAACTCCTTGAACATGAGAGAGTTTGATGGAGATCAATTCTGTGAAGCTGAGAAAATTGTTCACAAAATATACGATAAGGGGACCGAGAAAGATGCCCATTGGCTCTAAATATTTGTTAGTATCAAAATAACTAGATATCATGAGGACGCTACCAAAGCAAACCTCGAAAGATGATAAATCAGACTACAAAAAACCAAACAAAAAAAAAATACAAAAAGAGATAAAAATCTATCATGGTTCAGCCAATTGACCTACATGCATAGGCAGAAATGAACAATCCACTTGATTAAAGAGAGTACAATACTACACAAAATATCGAGAGAACAACCTCACAAAATTCACTCTATAGGTTGTATTAGCCCAACAATATTAACCCCGTATATTTAGTATTCACAACATTTAAAGATACTTATTCACGGTCTTTCCCATATCAAGAATCTTGAAGGGGGTCCTTGGCTTATCGAGGTGGATTCTTCTTCTTCTTCAAGAATTTTCTCCGATTTGGGACTTTGTAATTGCTATTGAACCAAGAACACTAGAGTTCCACTAGTTAGGACTTAGGATAATCAGGCAACTAAATTTTGGTACAAGCAAGTGAAATATTAGAAAATTTGAGATGGACCGAACAAAATTAAAATTTGATTGATTTACATTGATCATACTCTTTTAAGTCGGGTGAATGGGCTTTCCGAAGTGTTGAGTGATCATTAATTTTGTTTTATATGTGCAGCAATAAGAGTTAATGTTGTATGATCAAAAGGTTATAGGTTCATGTTGTAAAATCAGCCTCTTGCAATAATGCAAGTCAAAGATTGCTTATGATATTTCATTTTGGGAGTATCCAGACTCCAGTAGTTTTACTATATTCTCACAAAGGAATAGGGAACTCACAAAATATGGTTGTTTATCTAATTTTTATGAAGGTGGATTATAAACTTGCTAGTAAATTTTGTTTAGACACTTGAACTACAGTTTATTTCAATTGAGTATTTGGGCACATGATAAAGTGTTCTTATTAGATACTATCGACTCAAATTTTAGAAAATGTTTTGCGCGTGTTTTTAAGTGCCTATTACATAAATAAGTTAATCACTTAAAATATATCACCTTTTTTTTTATTTTTACGCATTAACATTTATAACTCATAAAATCTCAGGCATGTTCCAATTTATGCTGATGTGTATAAATAAAGGAGGTGACATATCTTATGTGATTAACTTATCTATGTAATGTGAGGTTGAGAGCATTTTATCATATGTTCAGATGCTCAATTGAAATATAACCTAAATGAAATTAACTAAAAAGTATAAGGGGCTATCAATATATTGCACCTTAGATTAATTTCCGATGTTTGATAAACACAGTTGAAGGTAACATATTTCGAAGTTTATTTTAAAGTTTTATATACTGACAGCCTAATATATTTTTTTACTCTAACAAAGTTATTAGAAAGCCATTATTGCCTTGTAGGTAATTTCTATATCAGAAAATGGATTTGTAACCAGTAAAATATTGGTAAGTTAACTATTACTCTCAGTAAAGCCATATTTGATGGTCTAAAAAGCTTTTACATAAAAGCGTATATAAGTTAAATTAAAAATCATTTCTTCCCAACACTACAGTACTTATACACCACAAATTAAAATGAGCTTAGTAGCTTACAATGCATCCCAAATTGAACTGTTATTTCAAAATTCAAAACTTCAAATCCTAGAGGTCCATGAGTTCACCCTCGTTGTATCTTCCCTACTTTTTGTTAGTTATACAAAAAATTGGAACCTTTATGTGTCGATAATTTTCAAATTTAATAATCTTCCTATTGGGCATCAACCAGGCTTATCATCGAATAAACAGAACCACTGCAAGATGAAAGAAGCAGGGATTAATCTCCTTGCCTCAGATCTTCATTCACTCTTCTATTACTTTTCCTACTTCTAAATGAAAAGAAGATAGCAAGACAAACATGGTCTTTTCTGTTAACTATGCAAAGAAAAGAATAAAAAATATATTATTCAAGTAGCTAATGTAGACTATGCCTATTGGCTGTAACAATATAGTTTTAGTGGGCTTGAATACGAGGTTTTGATGTTGGAGGGTCCAACTCAAACTAGGCAAGTAAATTTTCTTGGATGAGTTCATTTGGAATTGAGTCCACTTAAGAGGTGGACTAATGACCTTTTGTATTAGCTGCTATATCCTAAAAATTTCACGGTGTGCCCTATTTTGGCACTGCCATTTATTCTGTACCCTTTTTAAAAATTATTTATTTTGTGCTCGGTATTAATATATTTCAGACAAAAGGCTTTTTTTCCTCCACCGCCCTTTTCTTTTTTTATCGGGGATTTGAGATTACCATGTATTTTTCATTCATTGATCTCGGGTTTGAATTAATTTTGTTTTGCTACATGAAATAATAAGTCTATAATGGTTGAAAAACTTGAAAACAAATGGGTGGTGTTGGAATAACTTGAATGGATTAGTTAGATTCATTGTTGTTTAGGCAAATTGATGATTGAGGTGTGTTCTTTATATTATGACATATGGAATTTATATTTCAAATTTGAGCTTATTTGATGTAGATTTGAGTGTTGAATCTTATGTTTAATTGTTTAAACAGATAATTACACACAGATACCAGTCAGGCATCTAGTTTGTCATTTTTAACTTAACTACCCACTTTTTACACATATAACCTTTCGGCAATCTAAATTACCGAAATTTTAGCCAACTTTCAATTTCCACTGTTCACGTACTATGCCCACTTCTTACAGTTGACCACCGTACACCTGAGGGATTTTTCGATCGTCGATAAGGCTGGCTTGCTGTGAACGTGTAAATACCAGGAAAATATCATTTTATTTAGTATTCATGATTTATAGAAAAGAAAATTACTTGTGAAAACAGTTAGATGTATTGCACCTCATCTATTGTAACTCTGCGATGCATGATCATTTTAACGGCTACTGCTCCCGTAGGGCAATAGCCATAAGTCCCAAAATTGTGAACTGGGCATATCAGTTCATCGCGATTCTCCGACGAGGTCAACTTAAATACGATTTCCCCAATATTCTTAACCTTGTTTGTTTTTGGAACTTTGGAGCTCAGGGATTGCTTTATTCTACAAATGGCCATAATCTCAATATTAATTTGGTCACTCGAAATTGTCAGGGTTTGGCTCAATCGATGAGCAGTTGTGAGAGATTTGAGGTTGGGGATTATGTGGTTAAAAAGCAAATCGGGGCAGTGTCTTTCTCAACGGTGTGGAAAGCGTGCCACCGAGTCGATAACAAAGAAGTGGTGATCAAGGAGATTGTTACTGTTCGACTTAATAGTAAACTGAAAGAGAGCCTCAAATCCGGTGGATTTCGGAGTTGGAAGGAGGTGGAGAAGATTTATGGTCGGTTTTCTGGCGGTAATTTTTTAGTTCCCCGAGGAATACATTGTTTATACATAATTATACAAAGGATATATATTATTTATACATTATATATAATATATAAGAATGTATATGAGAATGTATATGTAATGTATAATAGTGTATACGGATGTATATGTAAAGTTACAAAAAAAATTGAGCAAGTTACAAATAGCTATACAGAACATATACATTTTTTATACACTGCAATTTGAATTGGTTTCATGTTTATACATGATTATACAAAGTATACACATAATATATAAGAGTATACGTAATGTTTATATATAGCTATACAGAACATATACATTATCTATTCAATGGTGATGCAGTAGTGGGTTAGAATGATACAGTGGGCTAGATTGACTGCAAACTAGATGTGTGAGCGATATATATGGGTTATTTCCACTTGTTTAAATTCGGAAAACAAATTGATGGTTCTGCGCAAAATTTGTTCACCTGAACTTCATGCGAAAATGCCTGAAGTGTAGCCAAATATACATCCCAACCTCATGCCAATATGAAGTTCGGCCTTGTCAAGGTCACAACGTCAATAAAACATGTCTGAATTAATTAGGTCTTGCCAAAGGGCAATTTCAGTAAAAAAAATGTATTGAGTTGGCCTTGGCTAGCCATTATATATTTGAAGTCTTACCAAGGCCATAACTTTAGTAAAAGGCCTTGTCGAGTTCACAACTTCAGTAAAAAAAATGTCTGAAGTTATTTTGGAAGTAGATAAATTTGCAATTCTTTTTTAACTTCGAGTACAAATTAAATGGCGGCACCAAAAATGCTGTTTGTGCACTTCGCCCTGTTGAATTCCCCTGTCCCACAAAAAAAGGAAGCAAATTACGAACGTTAGCCAGTTTTCACATTGTTATTTAAATTATATCCAATTTTTTAAAATTATTTAACATATAGCCAATTTAACAAACTTCATATAAAAGCATCCTCCGTCCGTTGTTTTTCTCCTTCTTCTTTAAAAGCTTTCAATCGGTGTTGGACTATTGGTTAACAAAAAATTCATGGCATTCAGTGCTATGCAACCATCATATGCGATGCTCTTTTTGTTCTCAATATAGTATTACAAATCTCCATAAATTTTTACTTTTAATTTGAATTAATTCGGGCTGAAAATGAATATATTAAACTAGGATACCATGGATGAATGAATTAAGTTCAAATAAGAGTCATAAGTTTTGGAATGTCAAACCAAACTTCAGAGAATGTCTGAAGTTTAGGCTTTGACAAGCTATGTCTAAAGTATGTAGCATCAAAAGTAATTCTTTTCGATTTCAGTCCACTAAATCTGAAGTTGATTATGAAGTTTCTAAACTTGCGAAAATTTATATTCTTCGGTGGCTTAAAAAGTCGGTCCTCCAAATCGGCTACCTCTGTAGTCTGTACTTGCCCAAGCAAAGTAGGAACTTTTACACCACAAGTAGCCACAACAAAACATAACTCCTAGTCTCTATTTTTCATAAATGTTAAGAGTATGCAACACACATAACTATTATATAATCTGTTTATAATAAATGCATATACACTATACACCGATTATGCACTTATTATAAAACTTGTCATGCACTGAGTATATGCCATGTGTTTTCATTTAACTGGTCACTTGCCACGTCATTGCTCCACGTATCCATTCCGTTAGTGATAAGGGTAAATTTATCAAGTATCCTAACGGCGAGGGCAAATTTGATCCCAAACTTTAACGGAGGGCAAATTTGACCCTTTTTCCTTTTCAAAAAGAAAAAAGAAACTTGCTAGAGGAGAAAGACCTTCCGGCCAGGGGGTTCGGAACCAAAATGACTTAATAAAAAACCAAGTGAACCAAAATATCCCAACAAAAAAAAAAAAGTTACAAAAACTACCTTTAGCGCAGTAAACTACTGCGCTAAAGCATTTCACGGAGACGGAGCCGCTAACTGCTTTAGCGCAGTATTTTGCTGCGCTAAAGTTTTTTTTTTTTTTTTTGTATAGCGCAGTATTTTACTGCGCTATAGTGAAAACTACAAAAAAAAAAATCGGTAAAACTTTTTTTTTTTTTTTTGGCAACACTTAGTGTGTTTTTTCATACTTTGGCTAATGATTAATCGTGTGTCAAGACTCCGAAACGTCAATATTTTATCTAAAACCTGATATTTTTTCTGCGTACAATAATGTAAGCTCAATACATCAAGGATACGTAAACGTTCGGATCGTCATTTTAGGGGTTGAAAAGGTGCCCGAAGTACGTTTTGTTTGAAAAAACTTAGTGTTTGACTGTAAGGTTATTTTAGTCAACTTTATATGTCGAGAAAATTAGTCAGCTTTATTTTCAAAAATTGAAACCAAAGAAGTGAAATTGACATTCATAGCTACATTACCCCGGGATTTTTACGTTGAAATCTATTGCGTATCATCATATTATAAGTAAATAAAACTGAAAATTTCACGCCAATTTGGGGAAAAATTGAAATTGAATGGGATAAAAGGTGTTTTTTTAAAAATCCGCTCGACGTCCGCATAGATCTCAAAAAAATACGCAAGTTAAAAAAAACGCGTAAAACGGACGTCCGAGCACAAAGTTATGACCATCTAAAGTTTGACCACTTTACAACTAGTTTTTCTCCCTATATTTTTTAGAATTATATTTATATTCAAAATAAAGTTATGTCTTGATTAAAAAATAATACGCTTAAATCAAAAACCTTAAAAAATAAAACACTTAAACATAAAGTTTCCAAACAAAACTTAATTCGGGTACCTTTTCAACTCCTAAAACGACGATCTGAACGTTTACGTATCCTTGATGTATTGAGCCTACATTATAGTACGCAGAAAAAAATATCAGGTTTTATCTAAAATATTGACGTTTCGGAGTCTTGACACACAACTAACCGTTGGTCAAAGTATGAAAAAAACACTAAGTGTTGCAAAGAAAAGATTTATTAAAATAAGATGTTGCGATCTTTTTATGGAAAAAAAACACTAAGTGTTCCTTAAGTGTGTTATTTTTTAATGCGTAACTTTATTTCGAATATGTTGCAAAAACAAAAAAAAAAAAAACCGGACGTCCGAGCGCAAAAAACCGTGTATATTCGAAATAAAGTTACGCTTTAAAAAATAACACACTTAAATCTAAACCCCCAAAAAAAAAATTTAAGCTAATGACAACAAGTCTTCAAATAAAAATGGACGTCTATGTATATAGAACACTTAAACCTAAAGTTTACAAACAAAACTTACTTCGGGTACCTTTTCAACCCTTAAAATGACGATCCGAACGTTTACGTATCCTTGATGTATTGAGCCTACATTATTGTACGCAGAAAAAAATATCAGGTTCTATATAAAATATTGACGTTTCGGAGTCTTGACACACGACTAATCATTGATCAAAATATGGAAAAAACACTAAGTGTTGCAAAAAATAAAGTTGGCCAGTTTTTTTTTTGGTACTGTTTCTATAACGCAGTAAAATACTGCGTTATAGATTTTTTTTTTAACTGCTTCTATAACGCAGTAAAATACTGCCCTAAAGCAGTTAACGGCTCCGTCTCCGTGAACTGCTTTAGCGCAGTAAATTACTGCGCTAAAGATACTTTTGTCACTTTTTTTTTTGTTGGGATATTTGGGTTCAAAAGGTTTTTTTTGAGGTCATTTTGGTTCCGGACTCCCAGGAATGAGAGGTAATGAGCTAAACAGAGAACCAAAAAAGAATCTTTTATGTATCCGCTTAAATCATAATCTCGAATATTATTATCAGTTTCAATGCATTTATCAAATAATGCAATATTGCAAGAAAAAATTCCTTTCCAACAACATATAAATCATCATGCTTGCATATAGACATTATTTGAATCTCCCACAATTATTCTGATAATAAGAGTTTAACATAATTTGAAGAGGGAGTGAGTACATATTATTATACTTTTTTTTTTCTTCAAAATTTTGATAATTGATGTGAGTTTTAGTCAATTGTTTATTCGTTACTGCCCTTTCTTCCCTATGAATATGTCGATGGTAGTATTGGATTGCCATGACTCCATAAAACTTACACAGAGATATTCTGTGAACTCGTCAATAATCAATTTAAGAGAATTCACATTCAAGAAACTATTTTAGTATAATGGATACTAATAAAGTACTAATATACTAACAAGATTTTGTTAGGGAAATTTTCAATAATTCAATAAGATAGGCAGATGACTTAAAAGTTTTTTGTATTAATTAATCCTATAGTTTGGAGTGTAATGGGGGGCATCAACAAAAGCATTCTACATATTAGGCCAAATTGATATTTATCGGTTGTGATGAAAATATCTAAAAACATTACCACAATAGATAAATATCACCAATCTTCCCGTTACAATAATTTATATATTGTCGGTGCTTTATTAAATTCTACTTTAAGTACAGGGCTGAGAGCCTGAGGGGGACTTTATTAAATTCTACTTTAAGTACGTGGTATTTATTTAAGAGACCCCACATAAATCTACAGAAAGCGAAGTCTTTAGTATCGTCATTTTTCTCTAGATTTTACGAAGATCTAAGTTGATGTGCATTACTCTCTCTCTCTCTCTCTCTTTTATTTTTTGGCCTCTTTGTTTCAAGCGGGAGCTGATAGAGTTTAATGGTAATTAACTTCGATCTACTAACAATAGTTTTATACTAGCTGGTCATGTGAAAAATGACAACTTATACCTGCACAAATTATTATGAGACCCCTATTTATAGTTGTAGGATGGAGGAGTTGTGCTAAGACCAGACTTCTTTCAGCCAATCAGATTTAAGCTGACACATCGATATTTGATTGGTCGGAACATGTCACTTATACACGTGGCGCATCTTAATTGCCTTTGATTTGAATAAGCATGCTGCATCATTTTGACACGTGGCATGACGCTATAGGCTCCTTTACTTGACTTGGCGCGCCACGTCATTTGATACGTGGCACCAATTTGGGCCTCTTGAATAAGATGACATCTTGGACTTGACAAAGTGGGCTCATCATTTGTAGCCCAATTAAATGGACTAGCCCAACGAAATTGGACCATTACTTAAATTCATATTTATTGGATTTAAATAATTAACCCAACTTTATTAGCCCACAATTTATTTATTCGGACTAATATATCTTGAATGTAATCTGAATTTCTTTTGAATTAAATATTACTAAAATTTCTTTACCTACAACTCCCTCTGTTTCAATTTATGTGAATCTATTTGACTGGGAATAAAATTTAAGAAACAAAAGAAGATTTTTAAACTTGTAGTGTTAAATGAGTCACATATATTTTGTATGATTATAAATTATTGTATAAAGATGAATTGTTTTGAAATATAGAAAGACTCATTATTTTTTGGCACAGACTAATAAGGAAATAGCTAGCTATGTTCATATTAATTGAAACCGATGGAGTATATACTTTAGTATAATGCAGAAGTACGTACTCGGTCTTCAATTGTTTTCATAACAACCATACTACTATTTTAAGAATTTACAAATAATTAGTTTTATACTTAAGTGAAAAAATGAACTATAATTCTCAAGTAAAAAAGAGAACAAGTGAAATACTTTACACTATAATGATTAATTGTTAGAATTTAAGAATATGCAAGAATGCTTATTACAGTATATAGCTATAATTAATATACTCATGGTGCAGCAGTACTATGTCCTACTGTCCTTACAGGCGTGTAAGTGTTGCACAATTGATCAAGCGTCGAAATAAGCTTATCTTCAGAAGTAATAATTAAAAGTATTTTTTAAGAAAAATATTTTTGAAGAATAGCAGTTTATATTTTGTTGAATCATTTGCGAAGCACTTTCATTAGTAATATTATTTGCCCAATATTTTCAAAATGTGTTTTTATGTGTCAAATTACGAAGAAGAAAAAACTTACTAGCAGCTTTAATTTGGCAATTTGGTTAACAGACTACTATTAATTTTCAAAAAGCGCTTTTCCATTTATTTTTTAAAAAAGCGCCTTTCCATCGATTTCTACTTAAAAGCTGAAAATTGTCTTTGCTACTCTCACACTTATAATTTTGCACTAATTGGCATTGTTTTCTTAATTTTCCGTAGTTCGTACTTACCTCAATTACTAGATCAGTATAGTAATTAAGTAGTAGAAGATTAAAGAAGCCTGTAATTGGAAAATAAAATATCATTCTGAATAGATCACCGCTCCCAAAACTTAGATTACCAAAAGTGGTAAAGAGTGAATAAATTTTCTTTTCAATTTGTAAGTGGCCATAATATCATTTACTTCGGAAAGGAAACTTCGTGAAATTAAGACAGGAAATAGAGTTCATATATTATAATTAATACAAATATGATGAGTGGTTATACTTTCTAAACTATCTTAAATTTACAAAGATGTAAGCATCTTATTCTTCTCTTAACAAACATCGATTCAGATGCTTGAAAGCTTAATCTTGAATTTGATGGACTTTGGTTTTGATTTGATAAGAGCTCGATCAATTCATGTTGGGTTTAAGTGTTGCAGTGAATGGGAAATGAAATTTGAATAAAGTTAATTTTGATAAGTGAACTTTGTCCCTCGTTAGTGGAGACAACCAAAACTCGTGTACTTATATATAGAAGCACATGTTTTAGCTCAAAAAGAGTTGAGAAGAAAATATCCCCTCGCGCCGTCCTTGTTGCTCGGCTTGGCTTCGGTTTCCGTCAAATGACTTGATTGATAATTTTTTTGGATCAAATACTTTTATTAATTTTGATTATTCAATTATTAATAAGTTTCCAAATCTGATCATTTTCCTCTTAATCATCAAGTTTGCCGTACTGCTGCACCGATGATTTTAATTTGTTCTATCCTGCGAGGATATATTTCATAACCTTGCATACATTGAGGGAATAATTTTGTTAATCATCAGAGTTTGATGTACTGGTACACTGGTCAATTTAATTCATTATATCCTAGAAGGATATATTCCATAACCTCAACTATATTAAGGGAAATAATTTCCTTAAGGACACACTATAATTAATTTATTTTCCACTCTTTCTGAATTCTGTTTCAGATTACTTATTGAATCAGACTGATAAAAACTCATATGTCTACCGTTATGTCATGAGAAATTTTATTTAGTCAGTCACATAACCAACACTACTTATGTGAGGCTACTTTACTACTTGACAAGTGGACACTTGCTTGTTTTAAGCATAAACAAGAAGGGCAATGATAATCTTTTCCCTAATTAAAATGCTTAGCTAAAAAAAAGAAGAAAAAAACTTAAAATATCTTCAAAATCAACGATTAGAGAATGGTGTGCGTATATATATATATATAATGGAGGAATGAACTTCTCTGATTAATTAGTGTGAAAATTTCAGAATTTTGATCTTATAAAAGGCTATTGGTCTTTTTCTTTTCTAAAAAAAAAATAGATTTATAATTAAGGACACAAGATCATGAATCAGATAAATAGATTTAACTGTAATGGCTTTAAATATTTATAATTGAATATTGCAATATTTAGAGAAATAATTTATTTTAGATCTTCAATAACAAAAAATATATTACGAATAGCAATGGTTTTGGAAAACTACAACTAAAAAATTTGGTAACGCCAGTTTTGTTACCATTCTCTATTTGCAGAGTTTAGAGATATTTTCATTTTTTTTAAATTTCATTTTTTTTTCCTAGCTAGGCAATTAATTAATTAAGGAAAATGTGGACTTTAATGATATTGTCTTTTTTTGTTTATGCTTAAACCAAGCAGGTGTACACTTGTCAAGTAGTAAAGTAGTCTCACACAAGTAGCGTTTGTTATGTGACTCGCAAAATAAAATTTCGCTTATGTCATTCAAATCTTTTACTATCACTTGGGTTTGATCTCAGACCGTGATAAAACTTGACAATAATTTGAAAGAGAAGAAAACTTAATTATAAATTATACAGAAAAGGGCCAAAAATACTCTTAACGTATGGGAAATGTCTCATGAATACCCTCTATCACCTGTTAGTCTAAAAATACTCCAACCTATTTTTTTTTGGCTCCCCTTAAACTAACACTTCAAACTTGATGACCTTTTTCAATTTAAAAATGTCACGTGACTTATTATGATTGGACACCTATATTATTTTAATTTTAAAAGTATACCACCCACTTTTATACCCGAACCCGCTGACCCGACCCATTTTGTTAAAACTAAACCCACACTCCATTATTAGATCTTTCCTGAATAGCCTCTAAGGGCGAAATCATCATTTCATGCATAATCTCACTTCCCCGCAATACTTAAACTTATCCTTTAATGGTCTAGAGGGTCAGGTTCCTCTAACTGGGACATTCTCAAATTAATGTAAGTGCTGTAATTTTCCGGAATCCAAAAAATGTGTTGCGCAATAAAAGAAGCCTGTATTTGCACTTAAGTTCATCTTGGCCATTGTCTTTGGCTCTTTATTTGTAGTCCTTGTCTTATTTGTTGCGTTGTATTATCAGAAAGAAGTTCAAAAAAACAACCAGATGATACGTCCCCGTCTGAGCACTTCTCCGCAATGCAACTGGTGAGTTTTCTTCTGAAAATGGTTGGCTCTGATGGAAAGATCGTTGCTGTTAAAGTCATCACAGCATGCTCGGGTTCTGATTACCAGGGAAACGAGTCTAACGATTTAGTTTAACAAAAATGGGTCGGGTCAGTGGGTTCGGTGTAATAGTGTGTGATTATACTTTTTAAATTATAAAATAATATATGCGGTGCGGAGAATCATAATAAAGCCACATAGCTTTTTTTAAATTGAAAAAAGTCATTAAGCTTGAGGGATAGTTTTAAGCAAAAGAAAATAGGTTAGAGATATTTTCAGATTAACAGATGGATGGAGAATATTCATGAATCATTTCCCACGCGGGTCTTTTTGGACCTTTCCTAAATTATATCCGCAGTTTGAGTACTTAATTTTGTTGGTCTTTTGGATAAAGTCCGACTCCGTAGGTCAATAACCTCAATAAGGAGTTAAAGGACCACAACTATACTTATGCACATTGCTATATTGTACATACTACTCCATCCGTCCCATATATGTTAATTTGTCCCGTTTCGCTTTTCGAAAGTCAAGTTGACTAATTTTAGGAGCTTAGATTAGGTCAATTCAATATTTTTAAATTATAATTTAAATATTTAAAAACTACATGAAAATTACTAGAAGTTGCAATTCTTCTCATATTAATATGATCAAAAAAATACATCTCAAAATCTTGATCAAAATTTATACAGTTTGACTTTAAAATGGAAAGTTGACAAATAATATGGGACAGAGCGAGTATATCGTGCTTTCTTTTGTATTCTACATTATCCAATAATTAAATCATTTAAACTCCAAACTTAGGTAGATGGAATCTCGTTAAAGTATGTTAATCGTTACCAATTAAAAACTTGATTATTAATGTTCTGTTCAAGGCAAATTAAACATCTAATAGGGGCAATATTGACCTAAGAAAACAAAAAATGCTACTCTCTTGTTTCAATTTATGTGGCAACATTACTATTTAAAATTTGAGGAGTCAAACAAAAACATAATTACATGTCCGAATTTAGGCAAAATACATAAATTGGCACCTAAAGTATCACCAAAAAGTCACTTTCACACCTTAACTATACTGGTGACCTATTTCCCCCTTCAACTACTTAAAAGTGAATTTATTTAACCTTTCTCACACCCCGACCCAAGAGTGTATATTTCAACTTTTGTTAGCGCGATGGAGCTCATTTTATGTGCATTAAACTAAAAAAAAATGCAAAAATAATTAAACACCCATTAATAACTCCTAACGGTAAAAAAAAAAATCACCCACCACCATTAAAAACCCATACCCGTCTCTACCTGAAGAAACCCTAAATCAATTGGAACCCCAAATTTTTGAAGAATAAGCCCCAATTGTAAGCTCTAGCTACATTTTAGTGAATTCAAGGTAACTTAATTCGATTTTATTTCTAAAAAATCACCCATTATTTTTCTTTTCTTGAACTGCCTAAATCACTTGAATTTTTCTGCTAATTTGTTTCAGTTGTATGAAATCTTCGACTTATTTAGCTTTGTTTGGTTGTTTTTTTAGCAATGGAGACGATGAAATACGTGGATTGTAGTAGATTCTCCTCCAAATATTTTGACTTTCAACTATTAAATAACTAACACTTCGATTTTAGGTGTGTAAGATGAAGATGAAGACAAAAACACTATGAAATCAAACAACATTGAGACTTAGATTCGAGTTTTAGGCAAGAATTTTAGGTTTTGGAGGTGGAATCGTTTAATTCATGGCTGGTAAGGTTTTTTACGGGTGGGTGAAATAATGTGGGTTGGGTGAAATGTAATGGGTTTTTGGGTAAAAATATGGGGCTGATTAGTTTTAGGAATAATTGGTATAATTAGCACGGTAATTAAGTCATTAAACACGTGGCATCTTTAGAGGGCGAGTGCCACATACGCACCTGATTAAACTTGGGTCGGGGTGTGGGAAGGGTTAAATAAATTCACTTTTAAGTAGTTGAAGGGGAAAATAGATCACCAGTATAGTTAAGGTGTGAAAATGACTTTTTGGTTATACTTTAGGTGCCAATTTCTGTATTTTCCCCTGAATTTACGTACATTAATTTGTCCATTGTACTGTGAACTTTGCCACATACAAAGAAGCAGAGGGAACATTAGAAAAATTGAAAAAGTAAGGATACACGATTTAAATTTTAATCAAATCATTTCATAACTAAACTTCACGCTAATAAGGAGCTAGCGTTACAAATCCTGCTAATACATCTAAAGTGCTACCATAGTCATACAACAAAAACTAAAGTCAAAGAAGTACAATTTTCTATAGCTAGTAGAACAACATGAGCACTCACAATACTGGAGAACCAATAGGTGAATTGGCCAAATAATTAGGGAAATTGTTCCAATTAAACTTGTTATCTTCAAAATCCCCAGAGCCGCTTCCCATAAAATTATCCAATTGTCCAGTAGAATAATTTGCTGAATTTTGTGTATATTCCGGAAATAGCCCTGAAAACTCCTGCATGAAACTTGGAAGTTCTGTTTGGAGATCCTCTTTCTGTGAGAAAGGGTCTTCAAAACATGAGTTGATTGTAGGCAAAGGAAGATTTTCATCAACTTTCACAGTAGTTGATACATTGTTCATGACCAAATTCCCCGTTGATGGTATCAATGATTCGAGGTTTTTGTCCTTCGGACTGTTACTAGCAGAGCCATCAAGGAGAATGGTACTAATGTCATTTGATGTTGGTAATTTTGTGCTAGCCCTTTGCCATGCTTTTAATACGTCAAGACAAGGGAATTGATAATAAGGTCGAGGAATTTGGTACTTGTGAGTTTTATTGTTATTGAAGAGGATTTTAGAGTCTTTTGACCTACGAACAAGCCTACCTTCTGCTTCGAGTCGAGCACTTTCCCATTCAGCCATGTGACTAAGGTTTGCAACATATTTTGATTGAGTAGTTGAAGAGGCACCATTGTTATCTGTGATTTTTGGCTTATGAGTCATTGGATCAATGCCCATTTTGGTTAATTTTTTCTTCAAACGTGAGTTCCAGTAGTTTTTTATTTCGTTATCTGTTCTGCTTGGCAAATAAGTTGCTATTGCTGACCATCTGATCAATGACAAAAAGGAACAAATTAAACCCTGTCAATTTAATATAATGTTGCAATAATCACACATGAAAAACGCTACATGAAAAATGAAATTATCGTGTAATTCACTATAAAATAAATAGGAATTAGTCACGGACAACTTCTATAGCTAAACAATAAAAATTGCTGCTAATTCTATTTACACATATTATTAAAAAATTATGTTAGTTACGGGCTATTTAGCAGGTTAGCGAACAATTTCCTAAATTTGTTTATTGATTAGGAAAATATCGAACGTGACTTGGAACGTTAATAAAACGTCCAACCATTCGTATCTATACATTTATGACTAAATAGTACTATAATTGTATGCTTGTATGTATGTATAGAGAGAGGGAGGAAGAGTAGTAAATCGATGGTACTAATATCTTTTTTGCCGAGTGGTACTCCTATGTGAGAGATACAAAAGTCAGTTTCTATTAATGGGGTTACATGGTCCTCCATGAAAAAAGAATTAATAATAATGACATAATAATTGATGATGATTATTATGATTACAATGACGAAGTTGTTGAAGATATATGTAATTAAGTAATAATAAAAGTGTACTTTCTTAATGAATTAAGATACTTTACTCAACATGATATTAGAGCAAAGAGATGTTCGGGATGCAAATCTCATTGCCACTTGTCATCAGAAAAGGAATTTTCCACTTATTTGACAAAAAAATTATTAGATGTGAACACGAGGAGGTGTGTTGAAAATATGTTTAAGTAATAAAAGTGGGATTTTGTAATTGTTTTAACTTTTCGATGGTGGTCACATAATTTAACCAAAATTACTGAGTCTTAAACTTCATATATCATGGTTTACTACCTGTACTACCACTTTTTTTCTGGCAATATTATATGGCAAAAAAGCTGTCTGCATGGATAATCAATGGTGATTCTAATCGAATGTGCACACTGCTATATTAGGGAACTATTAATCATAGACAGTATCATAGGTAGCATTAAGCCTATTCGTTGCATACTAGTAAAAGAGAAGAAAACAGTGACTCTGAGAAAGAATGTGACAGAAATAAAAGGTAACTAACAATTTATCATCATTTGCTGTCTTTTTTTGGTTACTGCTACTACTACTGTCCTTCATTAATGTGATATATACCTGTTACCAAGAAGAGCATGAAGCTGAATGATGGTTCTTTCTTCTTGTAAGCTGAACTTTCCTCTCTTAATATCAGGCCTTAGATAGTTTATCCATCTAAGCCTACAACTCTTCCCACATCTCTGCAGACCTAAAAAAGGAAGAAGAAAAAAGAGATCAAAATCATGATGGCAAATACTAAATATATATATATAAGTAAATAAAAAAGTATTTTTTAAATATTTAAACTTTTAAATTAAATGATCATACAATTCAACAAGAGTATATGAGCCACATTAAAGATCATGGGTCAAGTCCCAGAGTCACTCTGGTCGATTTCAAAAAATTATATTGTCTATATATATATATATATATATATATATAAGTAAATAAAAAAGTATTTTAAAAATATTTAAACTTTTAAATTAAATGATCATACAATTCAACAAGAGTATCTGAGCCACGTTAAAGATCATGGGTCAGAGTCACTCATTTTCATCAAATACTATCACATGCTTGCAGGAGCCAAGGGTGGTCGATTTCAAAAAATTATATTGTGTATATAGAAAATTATACTCCACTGTATACATAGTTCAAAAATAACTTCTTACACACATACATTAAATTTTGAGCGCTCTGGTTGGAGCCTGGAGGTATTACCTAAAATTGGTACTAAATTCAAGACTATATATAATCAAGATAACTTATTGCATATATACGGTGGATCGGTTATCTTGATTAGAGTCCTGGTTTTAATCACATGATTATAATTTCGGGATAGCCTGGTTTCTAACCAAAAGGCCCCTTAGTAAAATTCCTTACTCTGTCACTAGGTGATTGACCCATGAAAAAGAATCAGTACCACACTCAAATAATTAAAAGGGTTTACGATATAATATGTGGTCACACAATTTAATAAGCAATAACTAGCTTAAATCTTATAAGTGTTGCAACCAAATAATATTACCAGCTTTGGCAGGCAAAGCACGCCAGCTACCACAACCATGTTCCTCAATGCAAGACAAGAGTTTCTGGTCTTCTTCAGGTGTCCATGGCCCTTTCTTCAAACCCTCCTTATCACAACACTTGGACCTTCCCATTTTAAAATTACCTTAATAGCAAGAAAAAAATCAAGAAAAGTTTGTTATTTGTATCTTTCTTTTTGTGGAAATGAGAGACGGTATATGGAAAGGCCTAGTTGGAAGTATATATAGAGGCACCAAATGAAGAACTAATAATTTGTGTGATCGGAGAGTTAGCTGGGATGTAAAATTAATGTTAAAGGGGGTACAAATTCCTAACGCGTAGTAATCATAGCAGCACTTATGTCAAGCTTTAATTACAATGTTGGAATTTCAGGCAGGTGCTGGAGAAAATACTATTGAACTACCAAATTCTCTACTTCGCGGCCCATTAATGAAAATCATCTCCACTGTTCAACAAATGCTATATCTATACTTTTTTTTTTTTTGTCTCTCTTTTAATTATGTACCAAGATGAGCTTTTAGATTACTCGATATAAGCATCGGACCATCTGTAATGGTGTGGTGCATATATTACTACTTAAGGGCCTCTGTTTAATGTCTTTTGAGGTTTGAGCTACTAGTCAACTCTTTTAACTACGCACAAGTCATTAAAAATAAAGGGAAACTCGAGGGAAAAAGCATTAAAGGGTCGAGTGAAATTGTAACTAACCTGTGCTACTGCAGGTTGATGTTGACTATATTATCGATGGATAAAACTTAAAGCCAAGGAAGTTATTAAAAGCATATTTTTCATCATACAAAATATGCCACTAGCAAATTAAATACCACAATATTTGGAAGAGTTGTATTTACATTATTTGTACATTAATATTCAAGTTGATTAAAGTGATGCTTATCTTGTATACTATTATTGAAGAAAGGCACCAACGTAAAGATTGAATTGCTTACACCTTAAGTTTATATAGTACATACTATTTAAAAACATAGTGGAGGAGCATATGAAGAAATGAGTTCTTGCCCAATCTAATGATTCAATATCTTCAAAAAGAGAAAGAATACATTACTAGTTGTCCACTTGTCCTCTTTACTCAATAAAAAGGAAGTTATTTAAATACACTATAGAAGAAGTAATCCAAATACAGTAAACCCCGGAAAATTTCCACAAATTTCTCCTTTCTCATATATGTTGTGAACAACATGTTCCCCTTTCATAAATTTGCATGTCGGGTATCCGGCTGACTTATTATACAACCAAAGATGAGATGTACATTTATTTAAGAATCATAAATAGGACTTCGAACGTACTCTGACGACAACGTGGGGGATATCTCAGCTAATTTTGAAAAACTTTACAATGGATGAGGAAATATTTTATTATAATTATATTGTGGGCTCTATCACTTTATGCTCTTCCTCGTCTTACTTTCTTCTTCCACGTTTTTTGTCATTTCTCTTTCCTCTTTTTTCTCATTTTCTTTTTTTGCATCAATTTTAAAATCAATTCTATTATACGTAGATCAAATTTTTTTAAAGATATTTTTCCGTTTTATTATTTATCTTTTCCATTTTTTCTATAAAAAAATCAGTTAAACTCCGTAAAAGTTTAAAAGAAAATAATTGGCACTCCAAAAAAAAATTAATGCAAAAACTGATAAGCAAAAATGAATGTAGGATGCTTTTAAAAGTAAAATCACCTTAGAAAATTTATTGGAATTCTTTTTTTCCTTTTTCTTTTGGTATATATTGTTCAAAGTTGCTACATTCTGTACCCGAGAAATTCAAAGTTTTAACTGTCATCAAAGTACACCCTGAATTTAGTGGTGTGCAAAAATCGGCTTAACCGTTAAATTGAACCCAAAAAAAAAAGTTATTGGTTTAGAAATCTATTTAGTTAATGATTTTTTAAGTTCTAAGTTCACTCGATTTCAAATTTTAAGTTCATAAAACTTCGAACTTAAAAAATCATTAACCAAATAGATTGCTAAACCAATAACTTTTTTTTGAATCAGTTTATCGGTTAAACCGATTTTTGCACACCACTAAATTCAGGGACTACTTTGATGACACTTAAAACTTTAAATTTTTCGGGTACAGAATATAGCTTCATATTTGGCTATCAGTTTTTACATTAATTTTTTTTTTGAGTGCCAATTATTTTCTTTTAAACTTGTACGAAGTTTAACTGCTTTTTTAAGAAAAAATGAAAAAGTAAATAATAAAAAGGAAGAATATCTTAAAAAAATTGATCTGCATATAATAGAATTGATTTTAAATTTGATGCAAAAAAAGAAAATGAGAAAAAAGAGGAAAAAGAAATGACAAAAAACGTGAAAGAAGAAAGCAAGAGGAGGAAGAGCATAAAGTGATGGGACCCACAATATAATTATAATAAAATATTTCCTCACCTACCATGTCATATTTATGTCTCACTCATTGTAAAGTTTTTTGTTGTATATTGCAAAGTATACTGACAGTTATTATTAACCAATATGTCATGCTCTCCTCACAAATACTACTCACTAGTCACTAGTAAATTTATCCGCGCTTCGCGCGGTTATGAAAGATATCAATAAATTTTAAAAAACTAATATTTTTATAGATTTAGTTGAGATAGAAGACATAAAATTAATTTTATTATATTGATTAAATCACAAAGATAATATTTTTATCGAATTTTTATTTATTTATTTATCTGAATTAAAGTTTAGATAAATTGCATTTTTCATTATCCAATTTTTTTCTTAGAAAAGGAAAAATTTGTAATTCAAATAAAAGAAACATGAAATAAAATCTAACTAAACTAAAACCATAAAGAAAAAAGACAATCAACATATTATTGGTATATTCTCTCAGAAGTCTTCAAATTTCACCAACTTTTTCTTTTTGCTAAGTGAAGTACCTAACTACACATCCACGCAACTTATAATTTTTTGCTTCTATTTCAAATACTTCTTTTAAAGAGATTAACTTCAACTCAAGGGCTTATTTATAAACAAATGTATACGTACAACATTGCCTGCAAGTTTTTTTTAAAAAAAAATATTTATACAATATTCAAATTTCGAGCGTAAAAGATTTTTAACCTGCAAGAAAGTATCAAAGGCCCTCGCACCAAGTGGATTATCGGCGTTTTTTGCTTCGATGTCAGTTACTTTTTTTTAAAAAATTAACTCCATTCAAGTACTCATTCCATAGATATATGTCACAATGTTAGTTGCTTGCGAGCTTAATTAAAAAAATAACATATGTATAATATTCACATTTAGAGCGAATTTTTTTTAACCTTCAAAAAAATAGCAAAACCAACCTCTACAGCAATTGGACTACAGACGTTAATTTGAGAACACCAAAATTATATGCGCTAATAGAGAATAGTCTCACTCTCATTGCTATTAACAATAATTAAATCGCCCGTGATTGAATAATTCGGTCGGTACCTCCTCAAAAATTAGTTCTACTTTTAAATGTTTTATTGAATTGAAGCAGATCATGAATTTAAATATGAATACTCAAGAATTTATAAAGGTTTTGGCCGTTAACTTCTAGAATAAGAAAAAGACCTATACCATTATATATGTTACAGTAACTCAAGTCTTCCAAAAGCCTCACGAAAATGAGAACTCCATACTAAGCAAAAAGTTACGCACAATATAATTTTCGGAGTAAATGATATCCTATCACGAAGGAGTTTTTAGCAAGCCTTGACAAAAATATGACTCACTTAATAATATAACACCTACAGGACCATCATTCGGCTTAGGAACAAAGAAAAAATTAATAATGGAATACAGTCTTCATTAAGCTATGGATTAGTAATTATCAAGATTAGTAACACCAGTAATTAGTAAACCACTCAAAGAAGAAAAATAATTCGTGATACTTCTTCTGGAATCTACATTCAGGTGATTTTTAAGAGGTTCATGAGGATTAAGGTCCAGCGTAATGGATCATTCTCGTTAAAAGTACTTATTTCTCAGCTCCGTTTATCTTAGGGCTCGTTTTCATTTTGTTCTCCTATAAAAATTACATGTAACATAAGTCAAAAAATAATTGAATAGCTATGTATATATTGTACAGAGGAGTAAAATTATATACCTTATGCAACTTGCCTTTTAGATGAAGATCCATATGAATAATACAAATCGAATGTTTATATTGCAGGTGGTATCTACAATAACAAAAATAATCTCATCGACACCACTCCGGTACTTTCTGAGACATAAGACTGAAAATTTAAAGGAAACATTAAAAATTAAACTACGAAAACTTATTCCTGAATTCAACTATATACATGGTAAAAATCCTCTATCAACGGATCCCTGAACTACATGCTAATTCATAAGATAATAAAGGTGGGCTACATAAGAACACTAAAACCCATGATATAAATTATCGCGATAAATCATGTAAAGTATGAACACAAATGCTTGACTATAGATAGATAAACAGAAAATGATAAATGCAAAAAAAGTGTGAATGAAAATTGATACATTCTTGGCGTCAATTTATAATATGGAGGTTTGGAATATGTACAAACCAACATTAAGGAGGTGAAATAAATCACCCATTTACTAATTATTTAAAGCACCCATAATGAACAATATGTACCGGAAAGAGTAGTGGAAATATACCCCCATTTACAGGTTATTCAAAGCAGTCATTTAGAGGTTACTTAAGAGTGCTATTAAAATAAAATTTATGAAAATCAATAAATGTGAGTTATGGAAATTATATTTTAACATGAAATAATTGAGAAAAGTGAGAAAAAAAGTCAAAAAAAAAGGAGAAAAAAGATAAATAGGATCCTTGGCCATAGAGAGGTATCACATAGGATTGTCTATGCCTAGGTTTATATTATACATAGATTTTGGCAAAATATCAAACTCATACCCCTAAAAATTTAAAAATGCTTCACTCTGTCCATGTCTATTACAAAAAACAAGTGCTACCTTCGCTGAATTTATGTGAATTTATTTGACCAAGCATGGGGTTTAAGAAAGAATTGAAAACTTTTGAAATTTGTAATTATAAACATGTCATAACGTTTGTGTGACTACGGTGAAACTAAGACTTTTGAAATTTGTGATTCTCATAACATTTGCGCGACTATAGTGAAAGTAAGACTTTAGAAATTTGTGATCTTAAACCGATGCAAACCCAATATTTGGAATTTATAGGTTCCCACAATCTCAAGTTGTATACTACAATAACAACTAGCTAGGTTATATAGGGTCTTACTAAAAGTTATAATTGGGTTCAGGTCACGACCGATTGACCTAGATATACATAATAAGAAAAATATTTACAAAATATAACGAAACTTTTCAGTTTACAAAACATAACAATAGATTTCTTACAAAATTAATTTTTTTTCCGCTCAAAATTTGGTGTATGAAAACTGAATGGAATGTGTATATCTCGCTCAAAGCTTACAAAGTTTGCTCAATTTTTTGTATATGAAAATGTATCAAATGTGTATAGCTAGTTCAAGGCTTAAAAAATTTGCTCAAAATTGTGTATGAATACTGTATGAAATATGTATATCTCGCTCGAGACTTAGAACTTCGCTCACATTTTTTGTGTATAAAGTTCAAGTTACGTTTTTGAAAAATTAATACAACTACAACAACATTGTTACAACTTCATAAAATATTTAAGGCTTAAAAAAATCGCTTAAATTTTTGCGTATGAAATGTGTATATCTTGCTCAATACTTAAAAAGTTCGCTCAAATTTTTGTGTATGAAAACTGTATTAAACATTTCGCTCACATATACACATTTCATACAATTTTCATCCACAAAAATTTGAGTGAACATTTTAGACCATGAGAGAAAAAAAAACATAATAATAAAATAAATAAAAAAGTATGTAAAATGAAAATCCGTTATATTTTGTAAATTTGTAATTATGTATTGTAAATAAAGAAAACTATCGTTATGTTATGTAATAAAGAGTCTTAAGTAGGTACCCTATGTAATTTTCCCTTCACCGTAAAACACGTAATGGACCCTCAAGATCCACCGCTGGTCTTAAACATATCATCAAATTTGTGTGACTATAAAAGCTTCTCATTAAGGGTAAAATATGAAATTTTGAGGGATCATTCTTCTTGAAACGGAGTAAAAAAAAAATAAGTTTGTTTTATTGGAACATATGGAATATTAATTATTTAGACAATAATTACCTAGAACTTCAATTTTTGAGTACCTTTTTATTTTAAAAGAAATTTTTTATTTTTAACATCAAGTGCATTTATGCACTACGGAATCCTTCCTGCTATGTGAGAACTATGTATCATTGAATAGATTCAATGTTTTTAGTTCTTTTCTTTTCCTTTCAACATCAAGTCTATGAATACACTTCGTACACCTTCGTCATATTTGAATAACTATGTATGTGTATATATACGTTTTCACATTCTGTAGATGATTGAATGGTTTTATATTTTTGTATTGTTTGCATGAAATCAAGTCACTGCAGGCAAGCACTTTCGATTTTCTGCAACAGGAAATAAAAAGTAAAACCAATATGAGAAGAAATGTACATTATTTAGAAGGTGATAATATCTTTTAATCAAATGTTTAATGATATTATCTAGGGGCATGCATCTTGTAATCTATATATAATATAAAGTTAGGCATAGACAAGGTGATGTGACACCTCTCTATAGCCTCCATCTTTTTTCTCCTTTTTTTGACATTTTCCTCCTTTTTATGATTTAAAAACAATTCTAATAGAAGAAGATAAAAGGAAGAAAACAAACCTTTAATATGCAGTTATGACATTTTTAATTGCTGGAGTTATAATATTGTAATTGTTGAGAATTAAAAGGGAAAGAAAAAACTAATTGAACGTGTATGTGAGGGGAGCAAAGAATTATTTCTTATGTATATACTGTATATACAAGATCAATCTTAAGGACAATGATAGTATTTAAAATCAAATAAAGAATCAAAGTGGCCATTCTAAAATGGTAAGAGAACTAAGAGTCCCGAACCTAGATGATCCAAGAAAAAATAAAAGTGACCAAAGTAACTCATAAAAAAAAAGTTATCAAACTACCTTTAACGCACTATTTTTGTGTGTTATCTAAAAATGAGTTAACGTCTCATGTTAACATCCGTTACCCGAGATTTTTTTTGTTTTAATAAAAAAAAAATACATAACGCATCTTTTTCTTTCGTTATTCAACAAACCAAAAATCACCCAAAAGTTCCTTTCCATCATATCTGCAATTCCAAGGGTTAATTAATTAGTCTTTTCTAATTTTAGTTTGTATCCACTTTTTAATTAGATATAAAGTAGTAATTATGTAATTATTTAATTACATATAAAAGTAGTTCTCGAGAGGTTATTTAATTATAATATTTAAATTACTTTTTTACTGTCATAAATATTATAAAAATCCTGCACTTACGCTCTCTATGGGGGATAGCCGTAACTAAGCATTTTAAAATATAATTATTAAAAAATAAATTAAAATTATAAATAGCGCGTAAATTACTTAATAAAATATGCCAACTATTATTATTAGATCTCTCGCACATTAAGCAAGCACGTTATTTTAGTTTCATTTAATTATAAAATATATTATACAAGAAAAAATAGTTTCTTTACTATTCTTCTGCATTAAAATTATTTTCAATTTACTTATTCCAATAAGGTTTAATTTAGAAGTCATTTAATTATATGAATTTGTCATTTTAGTTTGTTTATTTATTCTTCAGCTTTACAATTATTTTCAATTTACTTGTTTCGATAAATTTTCATTTATGTAAGAATTCTTAAGAAGTTATTTAAATACAATATTTTATTAAATAAAAATTTCTCATTTTTAGTAATATAAAAAAAGGCAATTTTAGTAATATAAAAAAAGTCCATTTGGATTCCCACTTGATGCAAAATCATATCAATTCAGCCCGACGAGTGGTTTCTTATTATCTTCAAATGAAATTCCATAACGCACTAAGAGATCTGACCTGTAATTACATTAATCAATGTGCTATTCTTATTTTTTTTATTGGCTAGCATTGAAATCAACATTCTTTTTTAAACATTTTTGTTTTCTTTACTCTATCACACGACAAATAATTGGTTTCGTATCGTAGCATTCTGAAATAACGTATTTAAAAATAAAATATAATAATTAAATAACTTCTTCAGAAATCCTACACAAATGAAACTTTATCGGAATAAGTAAGTTGAAAACAATTTTAAAGCAGAAGAATGAATAAACAAACTAAAAATTAAATGACCTCTTAAGAAATCCTACATAATTCAAACTTTATCCGAATAATAAAATTGAAAAATAATTTTAAAGCGGAAGAATAACTAAACAAACTTTTTTTTTTTTGTATTTTATACATTTCTAATTAAATGAAACTAAAATAACGTGCTTACTTGATGTGTGAGATATCTAATATAATAAGCATATTTTATTAAGTAATTTACATTATTTATAATTTAATTGATTTTCTAATAATTATATTTTAATATGTATAGTTACGGCCATTTCCCATAGAGAGTGTAATTGCAGGATTTTTATAACATTCATGACAATAAAAAAGTGAATTTAAATATTATAATTAAATAACCTCTTGAGAACTACTTTTATATGTAATTAAATAATTACATAATTACTACTTTATATCTAATTAAAAAGTGAATACAAACTAAAATTAGAAAAGGCTAATTAAATAACCCTTGGAATTGCAGATGCGATGGAAAGCAACTTTTGGAGTTGCAAAGTAATTTTTGGTTTGTTGAATAACGCAACCAAGATGCGTTATGTAAATTTTATTTTTTTATTTTTTTTTAACAAAAAAATATCTCGGGTAACTGATGTTAACGTGGGACGTTAACTCATTTTTAGATAACGCACAAAAATAGTGCGTTAAAAGTAGTTTGATAACTTCTTTTTTATGGGTTGCTTGGGTCACTTTTATTTTTTCTTGGGTCATTTAGGTTTCGGACTCGAGAACTAATGATGAATAAATGTTTATTTATGGAACTTTATAGGAAATTAGGATGACAATTGAAAAGATTTGCCTCGGTGATTTAAACGGAATTAATGAGAGTGAATAAAAAGGGAACAAACAGACAAAAAAGGGAGGAAAAAAAATGGAGGGGAATAATTTACAGAAAGAAAGTACTATAAGAAATAAGAGTAAGCGAGATGCTACAAATTAATTCCGTCATTAACGTGTTCTGCAATTTGGAAGTCAAAATTTTCTTTCCTTTAATATTGGGTCTTCTTTCAATTTTATTTATTTTTCTTCTCTTTGAATAATGTGAATGGTATTTTTTGACAATAAAAATCTTAATACTTGCCATTCTCTTGCTATCTAATGTTAATTATTTAGTAATTAGTATTAAATTCATGAAATATAGAAAAAGTGTTTTGTAGTATTACTTTCGATTTTATTGTTTAAATGATTTACAAATGATATATTTAAAGCTAAATAGAAAAATAGAATACACTAAAGAAAGGAAAGAAATAAATGGAATAAAACAAAAACAAAAGGAAATGATAAGTATATTCTTACTATATTTTAGGTATATGTAGTATAATTTAAGCATATAACTTCCAAATGATTCTATCTTTAAAAAGCTACTAAGCTCGTGATTCTCGATATGTTACGATTGTACTAAATTCCTCCTATGATGAGTAATCCTCTAGGGATAGATCCATCAAATACGGAACACATATACTAATTGTTTTTGTTTTTTTTACTTTTTTCATTTCTTTTTTGTCCCTTTTCCTTTTTTTATAATTTTTGTTTGAGGGAATGAAAATGATGTTAATATTGACATAATTGTGCATAGTTCATATTAAAAAAACAAAATACTAAAAAGAAAGCTTTAGAGGAAGGGGAAAAAAAAAACAGGTGAGATCTTAGGTTTGCGTTCCTAATATTCTTCATTGCTATTTTCTTTAAATCTTTTTCATAATTTTTTTCGTCTTACATATTCAAAAATAAATGTATAATTTAAAGAGTTGTTTCATATTTTAAATGAAATGTTTCAAATCTGTATTTTATTAATGTGATAGGAATTGGTAGTGGGACGTTCTTTCCATAGATCCTTCAAGCGAGATAGGTATTGCGCGGGAGCCTCCTCAAAGTCATTGAGTATTTTAGTAATGTTGTTCCGTCCTCCATTGCTCCGTATTTTTGTTGTGAACTTTTCTCTCTTTCTAATTCTAAGGATCAAGTCTTCCGCTACTATAACAAACAATATATCTTCTTTCTTCAAAGAATTTTATATAGCTTATTAAAGGAATTATGAAAAGATAGTAGAATCATTGTGAAGGGCAATGCAGAGTCATATTAAATGACAATAACAAAGAGTCATATTTTTTTTTCCCACAAGATCTAAAGAGAATACCTAACGTATTTTACTCCATAGCATGGTTTCACATGTATGGATAAGACTTCATTCCGAGCTAAATTTTTTCCTCCACCCCATCCTATATTGAATTATCATGTTCTTTTTCTCAATGGAATACATTATAGTTAACAGTTCTATTACAATTGTTCAAACTTCTTTTATTTTTTAGAAATTAAAAAAAAAACTAATTGATTAATATATAAAACCAAGTTTCGATATGTTGATTAACTCATTTATAGAAGTTTGAAATATTACAGTTTATAATATATACGATGCTTGAAGTATTTAAATTGCAGCATTATAATTGAAAATCACTTACATTATTTACATTCGTTATATGATCAACTTATAGAATTAATTTTGTAAGTAGAAATATAAAGTATTTCTATCTCAATTAAATTTATTAAATTATTATTTCTTAGATTTAGTAAAGTGTCTTACGACCGCGCGAAGCGAGGACTAATTCACTAGTATTATAATTATTCTCCAAATTCAAGAACTTGATATTTTAAGAGAAAAAATAGATCTTAATTAGTGGAGTAATATATTTGAGAAAAGGTCAATGATTGGTGGTTATTAATGGTACCGACGTGTAAAGCGTTATTACTATCTACTATGTTTAATATTTGCAAGTGTATGGCTATTATTAATTGAAAATAAGTACATAAATACAGGCTTTATAATAAATTGAGTTTTGCAGATTTGGTGGAAAATATAATGCTGTACTTAACTTTATTGCTATAATAATGCAACATACAGGATGGGACATTATAATTTATGATTTTGTCCTCTCTTGTAGACTCTTTCGCAATTAGGAATTAACTAGCAAACTATGTCCGTGCGATGTACGGGATCGAACATGATTAATTTGATTACTCACTTAGTTAGTCTTTATCGTTTGTATATTTTTCAAAATATACGATGATTCTCCTTAATGAATCTCCATATTTTTTTTTCCTCTTATTTTTCCCCTTAATTTCTCAATTGTTGTTCAAATTTGTCTTATTTTAGTTACTTTTTTTTGCGCGGATTGCCCTTTATTTGGGGTGGTCTTTAATTTTTGCCCTTCAAATTGGTGGTCTTTAAATTTTACCCCTCGCCTAACACCCCAAGGTTGTGGGTTTGAACCCCAGCTCAGTTAAAAAAAAAAATCCAAGGCAGAATTTCGCAAGGCAGAATTTGGGTTGCACAGGCAGAATTTCTACCCATGCAAATTCTGCCTGAAGGTAGAATTTCTGCCTTAAGGCAGAATTTGCACGGGCAGAAATTCTGCCTGTGCAGGCCAAATTCTGCCTGGAGGGCAGAATTTAAAGACCACCATTTTGAGGGGTAAAAATTAAAGACCACCCCAGCGAAGGGCAATCCTACAAATTGCCCTTTTGGTTATGTCCGCTTCTTTTTATATTTATTAATTTAACAATTCATATGTCAAGTTTATAATCACAAGATTCAAGGATATTTTATTATATTATACACATTTTTAATTTAAAACCACAATATTCAAAAGTCTATATTTATTTCTTAAACTCCGTCACTTTAATTAGCCAAACTTTAAGGTTTGTATTTTATAAATAACTTTTAAAAACATTCTAATTGATATTATATATAGCAACATATATAAAATGTATTTTATGTGCCATCACTTTAGTTATAGGTAAAAAATGATGAAATTAAGTCTTTGAGATGGAAAGAGTCGGACTTTTTTCTCACTGTCATGACAATGAAAGCTGTTCATCGATGTGAAAAACAAAATTAGTAAGAATATGAGAGGAAATTAATATTTTGATTCTAGATTTTTTCTTTTAAATTCTTTAATATCTTATATGTATACCGACAGGTTGATATCCATCTCAATTAACTAACCGTTTAGATCCAAACATAAGAACCATTGTTGTATATATTGGAGTTTTTAAAAGCAAAACTAATAAAATATTTTTATTAAATTAATTAAAAAGTATGTTAATACGAGGTAAATTAGTTACATTATATTTTTTATATTAACAATTATAGATAAAAATAATTGTTACAAAGAAATCAAAATTAAGATTTAATTAATTTTATCTTGATTTTATAAGTGAACAAGTAATTTGGACATATATTTTTAGTAATGTGGCCAAGCAATATGGGTCCGAGGGAGTACTTCATTTATTAATTATTAAAGAAAGTGAAAATTCAAAAGTGAACAAGTAAAAGTGCACGGAGGAAATAAGTATGTGTCGGATAATTAAAATTGAAGTGCATATGTGTATATATGAGAAGAGAATAAGTGTCACGACCCAACCCCGTGGGCCGCGACCAAAGCCCTAGCTGGGCACCTATACGTACCCGATACCCAAATTAGCATATTATCAGAATAATAATATAATAATAACATTAGTGGATGCTACAGAATTTAGCCGAAGAGCAGACTTGGCACACAGAAGCCGATAAGGCTGTCATAAAACCAAAACATCCCAAACATATGTACAGAACCCACACAGATGTATCCACAGACCTCTACAGAACATATCATAATCATAAGACGGGACAGGGCCCCGTCATACCCTGAACAAAGTACACATCCAGATAGCAGTGACAGACTGTACCAAAAGATGGGCTCTGTAGAAGAGAGCGCCCCAAAATAGCAGAAATGGGATCCTAAACGTGCGGATCAGCAAACCTGTCGTCTGTACCTGCGTGGCATGAAAACGCAGCCCCCGAAGAAAGGGGGTCAGTACGAAATATGTACTGAATATGTAAAGCGGAATCACAGAAGTCAAATCATAATGATTACAGAAAATGGGTACAAAATCCAGAGTGTCAAATGCATATTTCCAAATCAGACAGAATGTGTACAGAAACATATGTCATATCATATCCGATCCCTGCCACGGGACTCGGCAGACAGAACGTGGTCACCCTCCCGACACTGGTGCCACAATACAGAGGAATCAGAAAAGGGGCGTGGCCCCGTATCATATAATATCATATCAAAATGGCCATAACAGATCAGATCAGAATAGGCGGACATGGCACATCATACTCCACAGACCCATGTACGCGTATACCTGCCCCCTCACATCGGGACGCGGCGAACAATGCAGAGAATTACGCTTGACAACATATCCTGGCCCGGGCTCAGTGTGGGAAACATTGGGACATCCACGAATGGAGTAGTGAGAGACTAATGCAATTTAAAAATATCATAAGTATTTTCAAAGACTCGATGAGGCGTAGCAAAGACAAACAAATCAAATGGAGTCGGACGGAATCAGAATTATCACAATTCGGATATCATAATAATTTACAGAAATATAACTTTACTGAAGTCATTCCGAGTGTCAAAATAATTTATAAGATTTAATAGAATATCTAATATAATATTCGTTAAGCGATTAATAGGGTAATTAAAACATTTCTTTCAAAAATCGCTTAAAAAGGAAGCTTTAGCATATTAGGGGCAAAACCGTAAATAGTGGGCCCGCCTCAGAACAAATAAGGCGGCGGGCTCAAATTGTGCCCTCTAAATATATAATATCATCTACGAAGGTTATACAGACATCCTATGACTTTCTGAGTAATTTAGAGCACAATTGCATAATTTCAGAAAAAGCGTATCAAAATGGTTCAATTCTACTGAAGGAAAAACTGAAATTTTGTCTTGCGGATTCCGAGGGCCAAGAGGTCCTTCGAGGCCCGGATCCGACCCTAATACACTAAGGGCATGCCAAGGGAAGAATTGGGTTTGCTTTACATACCTTTCACGCTCCTTAAGCCTTTCCAAACTCACTTCCCGTTTCGTCGAAAAACTGCAATTGGTCAAGTTTACCAATTGTAAGCTATGAATACCAAAGTTTCAACTTAATGCATATTTGGCTACCGAAATTTCGGCAGCACTTCCCCTATACATATAGCACCTCGAGAATTCAACTCGGCTAGAAATCATCAACAACAACCCAAACGACAACATCAATATCAACAATGAACATTAAAAACATAAATATCCTTCAACTAGTCATTTTTCTCACAAGTTGACATAATCTTCAATTCAACCCAACTTTCAACTAAGATCAATAATTTCACATTCAACAACAATCATGATCATCACCATATAGTTCTAGAAACATTTCATATCGTTTTCCTCAAGATATACACTCGATATACATAATATACAACTTTCCGCCAAAGTCATAACTTATGCAAAACATCAAATCTTTGGCATACCACTTCATAACAAGTTTCCAACTTCCAAATTCATCAATGATCATCACTATTAGCAACCAAACAACTTCATTTCCTTAATGTCGGAAAATCATACTAAAACGACATAAGTTTCTACATTCCAATTCAATACAAACTTATATCATTCTAACTTCATTTACATTACAAACATCACAACAACACTTTAACACACTAAACAACTCAATTCCTTTCTATCCCAAACCATATACACCCTACGGCCATATGCCTATTTTTTCCAATATCAACTAAATTCATCCAACTTTCAATTCCCATATGCATTTCATCACAATCACAACTAGAATATAACATAAATTCAACACATTGTGGCTATACAATTGTGCATACCCACGGCTACACACCTACAACACACACCCACTTTGCAAACTTCCATTTTTCCATACAATCAACACATTTCTATATACTACAACACAATCAAAACTTCATAACACAATAAAAAGGTAGAAATTCTTACCTTTTCTTCAAGTCTTCTTCACTTGGAGATGTGATCACTTTGGTGATTCTAATGCTCCCCACTCCAATCCAACTATACCAAGTTACAAAGGAACCTTAACTTAGTAGGAAAACCACAAAAGAAAAATTTTAGGAGCAAGATTTTTGGTGGTGAATTTTTGCACCTCAAACCCGAAATGGTCTTCTTTTTTTTGCTCTTGTTTTGCTCTTCTTTCTCTTCTAAGTCTCTTGAACCTTCTTAAGGGATATTGATCCCTTTATAATTAATTAGCACATGGAAATACTCATTAAAGCCATGGGTTGGGCCTCACTTGGCCGGCCACCCCTTAAACATTGGGCCTAAATATTTATTTTATTTTTTTGGGCCAACTCGGTTGGTCCCGAGTTGGGCCTAGCCCACTGACCTTTCGACCTTAAAACGTTCATAACTCCTTGTACCGACGTCACCTGGGAACCCACGACCTATGGATTGAAAGCTAATTCAATTATCTACAACTTCTATTTCAAGGTATTTTCGAAATTCCAAACTTACAATACAGTTTTTTGCCCCCCAAAGTCAGGTCACCCGAAAACGTTTTCTTAAAAATATTCGTTTGGAGGGTTTCCACTTTGATTTGGTCCAAAGGTACTTCATGAGTTGTGTTTAACTTTACATATGTGATTCATATGACTTTTCAGATGTTCCAAAAAAAATCTCGGTGTGTGGGCCCCACCCCAGCAGATGCTCCGAGGTTCAAAAATACGGGATATAACAATAAGTATTCAGTATCATGACATATGTCCACGTGGGATAAAAAAATAGTTTAGTAATGTGGCCAAGTAATATGTGACGGAGGGAGTACTTCATTTATTAATTCTTAAAGAACGTGAAAAGTCAAAAGTGAACAAGTAAAAGTGCACGGAGGAAATAAATGTGTCGGGGAATTAAAATTGAAGTGCTTACGTGTATACATGAGAAGAAAATAAATATTCAGTAGCCAAGTAATATGAGACGGAGAAGGTAAGATGAGAAAGATTTAATTAATTTTATCTTGATTTTGTAAATGAACAAGTAATTTGTACATATATTTTTAGTAATGTGGCAAAGTAATATGGGTCGGAGGGAGTACTTCATTTATTAATTCTTAAATAACGTGAAAAGTCAAAAGTGAACAAATAAAAGTGCACGGAGAAAATAAATGTGTCGGAGAATTAAAATTGAAGTGCATACGTGCACACTCCCTCCGTTCACTTTTACTTGTCCAGTATTCCAAAAATAAATTTTCACTTTTATTGTCACTTTTAGCATATCAAGATAAGACAATTTTTTTTCTGTTTTGCCCATAGTATTAATTACTCACTTCAAATCATTTTTCAAATCTAATAAAAATATGCACTAATTAATATGGGTACATCGGTAAATTATGCACTTTATTTATTATTTGTTAAACAACGTGAAAAGTCAAAAATGAACAAGTAAAAGTGAATGGAGGGAGTACACGAGAAAATAATAAATATTCAATACTATGACATATATCCACGTGGGATAAAGAAGTAGTTGGTTAAAGTGTACAATTTATATAACTTTTATTCCAAGTATTCATTGTTGTGTTAAAGTGTACACAATTTATATAACTTCTAGTACAAGTATTCAATGCCTTGTTAGTCCTCTTAAGACACTTATATATAATGGAAAAGAAATATGCTACGGAGGTCTAAATTAAAATGCATTATAATTTAATTATTTTGAGCCCTCACCACTGAATGCTTTAAACTCGAGCTCCCGTTTCGTTTGGTTTGATAATTTAAACTCAAATCAATGTTCTGACCATCTCTGTCAATATTAGTGCTACTTTAATTTAGTTTTACTTATCTCATCTTTCAATGCGAGAAGCACTAATTTTCTTTTAATTTCTTGTTAAAAATATATTATGTGTCATCGATATGTTTCATCACAAGCAATTAAACTATAAACTGTCTTGTGATGTCGTAATGATATAATATTATAATAAATCAATGAATTGAGAAAAAACATAAGAATGATAAAGTAGAGCAGATAACCATCGCAGGAACTAGAGTAGATATATCATAGGCACAATAACGAAGGCAAGATTTTCATCAAAAGGTAAAACATTTACTATATATATATTATAAGGGCATTTTACATAAATGACTGCATTATAGGGGTTTAAAATAGGGCATAGCTACATTTTCTATATTTACATGGTGTAGTTACTTTTTCTTAGCTGTATTCGTTTTTTTTTCCCTCGCTGTATTCATTTTTTTTTCGCTGTATTCATGAATACAACGATTTTTTTTTCACTGTATTCATGAAATGACTATCTGTATTCATAAACGGGCTCGCTGTATTCATGAATACAGCGAGTAAAACTAAATACATAAAAACATAGATACACCAAAAATTAACAAATACACCCTAAAAAAATGAATACAATCTAAAAATTTAACAAAAAAGTGAACACAATCGCCGTATTTGTGAATACAACAACACCAACCACTAGTTCCGGCAGGTCTATCGACGAAAAAAAATGAATACAATCTAAAATTTTAACAAAAAAATCTCAAAAAAGTGAATACAAACGCCTTATTCGTGAATACAATAACACCAACCACTAGTTCTGGTCAAATCTGCCGGAAATTTCATAACAACAACAACAACAGCCTTTCGCCGGAGTTTTGTGGCCAGATCTGCCGTGTTTGGGCATAGCTCTATCGTTGCTTCGGCTAGTTTGTGGTGGCGTGGAGGTGGTGAAGATGGTGGTTTCATGGCTATTATGGCGGGGCTGGTGGTTTCACGCCTACAAACTACCACTTATGTTATATGTTGTGGTTCGTCATCGTGTTGTTGACGAAGTTCGCCGGAGAAGAAAGGAAAAAGGGGAAGGGGCTGGCAGTGACGATGGTGTAAGAGATGGAGCAGTGGTAGTCGTTGCCGGAGTTTTTACTGGCGGTGGGTGTCGGCTGCTGAGGGAGGAATAAGGAGAAGATAGGAGATTAGGGTTTTGAATAGTTATATTGTGTAATTAATATACAAAATTTAGCTATGGAAAGTAATTAAGTCAAACTATAGCTACTAAATATAATTACCTATTAATAGTTAGCTATGCCATGTAAATTTCCCTAAAAAAAAGTCTTGTATATATAAAATATTTTTCCGGAGAAGGGGTTCGGATGAAACCTTTTCCACCCCTCTAGCTTCGTCCTTGATCTTAGGTAGAACTTATAATTATGGCCGAACATGTAACCATATGCCTATATATAGGATATTATGATGTATAGTTGGAGGATAGAATAAATGTATATTGGAAATAAAATTAATGACACATGCAAAATTAGATAGTAGGTCTGCGTGAACAGTGGGATGGTATGTATTCATTTTTAATGAGGGCAATTATAGTGGTCTGCTACTGATACACAAGAGAGTAATTGTATTGAAATGGTTAATTGAGACATGCAATATGGATAGCGTAATGATACAATTGATGCATGGCAAGGAATTATAGTAGCTATGCATTGATATTGTTCTAACTTGTGTGTGGTGGGTATGTATGAACTACGAAGAGGTAATTAAGAAAAGAATTAATTAAAACAATATTATTCACTTGCATCATAGAATTCATATATCAGATGATATCATCAAAGAAGACATGAGCAAATATATTTTATCAAAAAAATTCTTCATCCATCATAATCACAAGAAATGGAAATTCCTTTTGGATAACCAAGAAATCTCAAAGCACAGTTTGAAGCTCGAAGGATAATGGGCCCCTCTCGCTATTTTTTGTCTAAGGTGGGGATGGGGTTTCTCCTCGCCTCATGAGCTATGAGTTATCTTATGAGGTCGAGTTAGACCCAAAATCTATTTTCTTATCACACTTCTTACTAAATTTTACAACACCCTACTGACACATGTATTGCTTTTCCAACGAATTGCCCTCCAATTTAGTTTAAGAACAAGAATAGTGATGTCTTCTTCATATTGACACTGCCAATTGGTTGTTTCTGAACTTCCGCACAAATATGAGAAATACCAACTTTTCCTGGCACCGTGAAGCCATACTTGAAGTTCGACCAGCTAACATTTGGATTAAGAACATACAGCAAATAGTTTAAATGGCTCAAGTAGAGGAACCGGGTGCGTTTATCCAATACTGAATAATTCCAGGTAGAGAACTCTGTCTCTCCAGTTTTCCTGTAAAAGGGAGTAAAGAAGCATACTGGGTTTCTCAGACATTCACCAAGATACAACATACATAAGCATACTGGGTTTCTCAAACACTCACCAAGATACAACATACATAAGCATACTGGGTTTCTCAAACACTAACCAAGATACAACATACATAAGCATACTGGGTTTCTCAAACACTCACCAAGATACAACATACATACATAAATCAAAGATCAGTACGAAGGAAAAATAAGAAAACCTAACCTTTGCTCCACTGTTTTATAAAGCGCATAGCATGATGAATTGGTTAAAATGAAGAGAGACCAGCAATTTGTCGGAATTTCTCATATGATACCCAGAATACGAATTGCCAAGGGCCGAGCCTTGCCCATGTAGGAAAGAATCCCTTCCATAATGCTTTGAGTCCTTCAACTCTAACAGTTTTGACAAGACAATCAAAGGAGTTTCTATATTTACAATTCCCTTGCTTATCAGCAGCCTGATTCATCATTCTTGTCTTAATCACATCTGCTGGACAACTCAATGTAGTTGCTGACAGACCTGACATTATAGATGATAACGTGTGTGCATAAATATTATCATTCGCTATGTTGTTATTGATAACAAAGCGCTTTGCATGATCATAGCAAGCCAATTCTCCCATGTTAACTAAAAAAGCTCTCTGGACATTTGGGAGCACACCCTTCCAAAGTCCCTTGAAGCCTTCAGTCCGGATAATCTTGTTGAAAGCATCAAATGGCCCGCAATATCGAGGTTGCAGACCCTGACTTGCCATTCTACTGTCTGCTTGCATCCTAACTTTCACAAGATCAGCTGGGCTTGCCACAACCTGGATCACAAGAAGACAAGCAACTATGACGGGTCCCACAATGAATGCTGCCGAAGGAAGCGAATTGAAAGCTTAAGCACAACAAACCTGTAAACTAAAAGGTCTGCATATATCATAATTCACTTCTTTTCTGTACTTCTCTCAATTTCTTTCTTTCTTTTTATCTTATCTTTCGGGACACATAGCCCATCATACTCACATTTTCTCGGCTTAGCAATTCAACATTTCAACTTAGCATTAGCTGATCATACTTCACATTCTTCCCAACATGCACAGAGCTATAGGATTCCAGAGATTTTGAAAGAAGAAAAGGATATTAGAGACAAAAAGCATAAACAGTGGAGAGATAAAAAGAACTAGTTTCTAAAAAAATAATAGAGTGATAAATATATTCAATAGACATCAATGGATACATGTGTCATAAACCCTTCCAAGGGTACCTATCAGCATCTATATCTAGCCTAGGTACAGTAAATAAAATTTCAAAACAAAGGAAACTGTTCTGATGAATGTCTAAGACAGCTGAAATTTACTTGGAATGATCAAAATGATCTAAAAGAATGGTGTAGCTAAAAAGAACCTTGTTTGTTCTGTTCCACAAAAATAACAAATGATGGCAAGCAAGTGACCCAAGTTCTGTTCTGGTGATCCCTAGTCCTTCATCCAACAACAACAACAGCAACAATATACCCAATGTAATCCCACAAGTGGGGTCTGGGGAATGTGATGTGTACGCAGACCTTATCCCTAGTCCTTGATCCATTTAATCAAAAGTTTCGGGAGCACCACGGAAACAAAGAATTGACAAAGTAATCAACAATCCAATAAACGGATTTATATTCCCTAAAGAATTATGTATACTCAGTTGCTTCACTCAATTCAGAGTGTGATGAATCAATTAAAAAAACACTTTTCCTTCTATTTCTTTTAAGTGCAAAGGAGGATCTAATTTAATTTGTCTGCTTCCTCTTCGAAAGGCTATTCTTCATCTAAAGTAAGCCAAAGAAGCGGGGGCACTAAGAATGAGGCAATCCGCCCTATAAACAAGATGACTATTGACCGCTTATAGAAAAGAAGTTCAATATTAACATTTACATTTTAAAAATTAAGCAGACTTAGCTAAGAACAGACCACAATGAAAGCAAAAATTGCATACAAACGATACCAACTAGTAGAGATTAAAATTTGGTGGTTTTGATAAGTCTTTTTGTTCTGTTTAGGACTTGTATATCCACGTAGGGGTAAATGTGATATTAGATAACCTCTGACTCTAGAAATCTCCTAATTTGCTGCCCATTAAGTAAATTATTAGTATTATTATTTACGGGTACAAAGGATCAATATCTCTCACCTAACTAATTTGCCATTGAGACAAAGATGATTGATTTGAATCCCTTTTATTTTGGTCTTAAGTATAACTAGTCTGGTTGCCACAAGCCCCCCAACCTTGAAGTCATTTATGCATCAAGCACTAAAGGCAAGGCTCTATTACACTGAATTTTCTGACTGGGTAGGTATCCAAATCCAATAGGTGTAGGTAGACCAGCAAAAAATCATTAGACTAAACTTGGTAGATTAAAAATATCTTCGCTCGAAGCACTCTGATTAAAAGAGATCTTCTCTGGAAGTATTTCCTGATATTCTTTTCACTGTTTTAACTCATGAAAAATCTTTTCCGAGTGAACAAATTTCGTAAAATAAAGGAGAAATCAGCTCTAATCACTCACTGCATTAGTCATCTATCAAACTCTCGATACTGCAGTCTCCATCGTATCCGACCTACCAGGTCCAGAAATGTTGCGGGCACCCAGAATCACCCCTTGCTGCCACCACCTTCCATCACTACTATCATCTACCCGCTATTATCATCAATAAGTTTCCTACTCAACGTAGGAAAATGGTAAAGAAAAAATAACTCTTCATTATAAGACATTTTCCTGAAAGCATCTGACTCCATCTTAACCAAATTTAGTCAAATGTTCATCAACTTTCACCTTCTAACAAAAGTAGTTATTCCTGAAGGACTTAAACAGCCATTTTTCTACACATGCTGCAACAGAACATACTGAAAAACATGACCAATTGACTGCATATGCTCCTCTCCCCGCCAAAACAATTTTGAGCTACTTTAAATGACAAACTAATTCTATCACATGATTCAAGTTTAACATAAATTAAGAACACGCTGTTTCAAAGAATGTAACTACCTTTCCATCTGGAATTTTTTTTGACATTAATCCACTTGATAATTAATAATATTGTTAGATACCAACTTTTACAACTTTTCAATAATTCAAATTCGTTTAACTATAAAGGCCAGCCTAGTGCATTAAGCTCCTGCGGATAGCGGGGATCCAGGAAAGGGCCGGACCACAAGGATCTATTGTACGCAGCCTTACCCTGCATTTCTGCAAAAGGTTGTTTCCACGGCTAGAACTCGTGACCTCCTGATCATATGGCAGCTAACACTTCACCAGTTACGCCAAGGCCCCCTTCCAAATTCGTTTAACTATTTAAAGTTTAAAACTTGAATAGAAGTTTTCCTTATCAAAACTACTTTTCATCCAGTTTTTATTACATTTTCTTCTACTACTAATATAATCCATAAATCAAATTAAATTCTTCCTCCCTGTAGTCAAATTCCATCACATAAAATGAAACAGATTGGTACTGTGTTATTATTTCAATTTTCATGTGGCATCTTCTCTATTACTCCCTCTGTTTCAATTTGTTTGTGTAGTTTTGGCTGGGCACGGAGTTTAAGAAAAAAAAGATTTATTTTTTTTAAAAAAAAAAAATTGTGGTTGTTAACTAAACATAAGTCAAATGTACCAAAATATCCTTTAATGTTGTGGTGGTCTTAAACATGTGATGTGGAAAGTTAGAGTTGCAAAAAAAGGCAAAGAGGCATTCTTTTCTAAACGTAAAATAAGACTAACAAATTGAAACGGATTCAAACTTTTTTTCTATTATAATTCAGAATAAGAATCAATTCAAACACGAGATATTGATTTTTTTCAGCTCAATGTAACTCCAAAATTAATGAGATTAAAGTATACCTGAGCAATAACACCAGATATTCCACCAATTACAGCTTTACTTGACAGAGAAAGAGTATGATCATCAGGAACTAAAAAATTCCTTAAAAACTCATAGTTAACTATTCGAATTGGAGTGTAAAAGAGATGTCTTATAATTGCCGGTGACAATCCTTTGTATAGTCCTAAAACGCCGTCGTTTCGTAAGATCTCTGATACTAATCGAACGGCTGATGTCCGCTTGGATGATTCGCCGGCGAGTTGAAGCCGAGTTTTGATGAGGTCAACCGGAAACGTCGACGTTTCGGCCGTCATTGCTGATATCGCCGTTACTGTTATCTTCGTTGTATGGGCTTTCCGGCCATTGCTTACCTCTTGGGCTTTCATTTCCAGCCCGACGGTCATTTGCACTTTTGTCCCTATTTTGTGTTGTCTTTAATTTTTGGCCTTAAACGTAAATAACTTTTCCACCAACATAAATTCATATTTTCGCACAAAAGTTATATAGCCCGGTTTTTATGCCTACTAACCATAAATTAGAAGTGAAAATAATTAAAACTCAACTCATTTAAAGGACAAAATTTTTAAACACTTTACACTCAATCTTTGAAACTGGCCCATCTTCAACATCTGAGGCGTGGCTAAGCTTGATGGCCTAAGATAATCTTTTCGAGCCGAGGATAACTATTTAAGGCATCGCCCATTGAAAGGAAAAATTAAGGTATAACCAGAATTTACAAATTTTTGTGCTTTTTAAAATTAACTTTAATTCATTGATTAGAAATTGAAATTCGGTATATGAAGTATAATTTGACGGTCGTTGGAGATTGTCAAGAGAAACTTCACAGTTCAAACTTCAGACATTAAGTTGAGCTCGACGCTCCTAACTTCAGACTTTATAACTGAAGATTGAACTTTTTTTTTAAAATCAAATTGTCAGTTATTGTGGCTATTTTTCCTCATCTTCTTCTTTTTTTTTTTTTTTTTTTTTTTGGGTTCATCAGTCTTACAACTTGTTTTGATGGTTGTTACACATAATTTCATAATGTATCGTTTTTCATAATCACACAATACACACATTAATACTATGAATAGCAGACTTACAATATTATAACGAAAAGTAGGATAGAGGTAGAGCTATAGAAAAAAAAAAGTAAGGAAAAAGATAAAATAGGATTATTAAATAATAAGCGCCATCAAAATGAGAAAAAAGAAGAAGTTTAAAAGAACTCAACCACCAAAATCGGTTGTTACATAAAATGAGACTTATTTATCGCTATATAACGATAGATTTAACGGTACAATGTAATTAACTTTTATTATCAATCAAACTAAACTATATATTTAAAATAATAATACAATAGGTAAATTTTTAAATTACTTCAATTAATTTACAAATCCGAATAACATGGTGGTTGTGTGGCGATGAACCTGATCGAAATCGGAGATGCATATATTTTTTGTTCTGCTAAATTAAATGGAACAACAATTTTTATCGGCTGGAAAAATTGTAGACAAAATAGCTTTTAAGCTCTTTTATGTAGTGTTTGACTAAAATAAAAAAGTATTTTAAGCATTTGTTTTAAGCCAAAATGATAAAAATAAGCCCAAAGTCACTCAAATCAACAACCCATATTGTTATGTTTTTCCAAATTTTCTTAATCAGGATTGTTTTTTTTCTCATAAACATCAGAATTTCTAATATATATAAGTGCCTAGCATGGACGAACACAGCAATAGAAGATTGTACTAAAAGCAACAAAAGTTGTACCTTCGAAACTGTGGATTATTTTGGGGTTAAATTGTTTCCCCTTCTAACACGTGTACTGCAACCATAGACATGTGTAGTAGGGCTGCTTATCGGGGCGGATCGGGCGGTTAATTATGTTTAACGATTTGGCTTATCGGTTATCGACTTTTATATGTACTAATCCGCTAGCCAACCGATAAGATATCGGTTGGTTCGGTATCGGATTAGCAATTATCAGGCGGTTAACGGATGGTGTATCGGCTAAATTTAAAAGACAATGAAATATTGATGCAAATTTGAAAAATACTGAAAATTAAAATATTGATGAAATTTATACGAGCTCCAGTGCCCCCAGCCTTAGCAATCATGGCTCTTCCTGTATAAGGAGGACCAAATAAAAGAATCAGCGCCTTAAATGACAAAGTTCAATTAGAACAATTTAGCACTCTTTTTTTAAGCTGAAATATCTAATGGCAGTTATTACAAGTGAATAAAATAGTGAATAAGGCTTTAGCATTAGGGTTTACGGTAGGTTTTTTTATATATCTAGGACTAAAAAATAAATATAATAATTCTTAACGGGTTAATGGTTAACCCGATAAGGAAATTGAGTAATCCACCTTCGCACCGATAAACCATTAACTGTAAGATTTTAATCCGTTCACCATCCGTTAATCCGGTAACCCAATACTAAAAAGCCAATAAGCCAATTATGCGGTTGGATTATCGGTTACAGTTCGATTTTGAACAACCCTAATGTGTAGTGCTTTTTCAACTTTTTCCCCTTTCCTGATCTATAACTTCCATAGCAATCCAAACAAAAATTGACTCCAACACTGATCCTCTCTTGATAATTGAGATTTCGTTCCTAAGCAGTTCAATTTTAATTTTTTTACACAAATTTATTTTCTCCGTGCACTTTTACTTGTTCACTTTTGACTTTTCACGTTCTTTATGAATTAAAAAAATCCCACGTGGACATATGTCTACTAAATATTTATTTTCTTCTTAATTTATTTCCTTCGTGCACTTTTAACTTTTCACGTTCTTGCTGAATATTTATTCTCTTCTGATGTATACATGTATGCACTTCAATTTTAATTCTCCGACCATATTTATTTCCTCCGTGCATTTTTACTTGTTGACTTTTGACGTTTTACGTTCTTTAAGAATTAATAAATGAAGTACTATCTCCGTCCCATATTACTTAGCCACATTACATGACTTTTCACATTCTTTAAGAATTAATAAACGAAATATTCTCTTCATCCCATTTTACTTGGTCATATTAATATAATTGACTTTTCACATTCTTTAAGAATTAATAAATGAAGTACTCCCTTCGTCTCATATTACTTGGCTCCTCTCTTGATAATTGAGATTTCGTTCCCCTGTAGTTCAATTTTAATTCTCCTACACAAATTTATTTCCTCCGTGCACTTTTACTTGTTCGTATGTCATAGTACTGAATATTTAATCTCTTCTCAATTTATTTCTTCCGTGCACTTTTACTTGTTCGTTTTTGACTTTTCACGTTCTTGCTGAATATTTAATCTCTTCTCATGTATACATGTATGCACTTCAATTTTAATTCTCGGACACATATTTATTTCCTCCGTACACTTTTACTTGTTCACTTTTAACTTTTCACGTTCTTTAAGAATTAATAAATGAAGTACTCCCTTCGTCCCATATTACTTGACAACATTACTTGACTTTTCATATTCTTTAAGAATTAATAAATGAAGTACTCCCTTCGTGCCATATTACTTAACCACATTACTATACTTGAATTTTCACATTATTTAAGAATTAATAAATAAAGTAATCCCTTCATCCCATATTACTAAAAATATATGTATATTTTTCTATTCTATATTTTTCTTCTTATATATAAACGCCCAAGGTGGATGAACACAACAATAATAAGTTGTACAAAAAGCAACTAAAATTGTACTCCAAGCATGGACTAACATGTGTACATTTCAGATGTTGAACATTAATTCTACCTCTTGTGTGTTTACTTTTTAAGTCCCCACGGGTCCGTAGTGTCGTAATTGTCCTTTCATTTCCTTCATTTGGCATAAGCTCCCTCTGTCTCAATTTAAGTGTCTACGTTTGACTAGACACGGAGTTTAAAAAATAAAGATAGACTTTCAAATCTTGTGGTTCTAAATTAAACATGTGTATAATATAATAAAATATCCTTTGAATCTTGTGATTATAAACTTGACATGTAGGATATATGAATTGTCAACTTACTAAATATAAAAAGAGGCGGACATAACCAAAATAAATCAATTTTTTTTATTTAACAACAAACGCCCAAGGTGGACGAACACAGCAACGATAAGTTGTACAAAAAACAACTGAAATTGTACTCCCTCTGTCTCAATTTAAGTGTCTACGTTTGACTAGACACGGAGTTTAAGAAATAAAGATAGACCTTCAAATCTCGTGGTTCTAAATTAAAAATGTGTACAATATAATAACATATCCTTTGAATCTTGTGATTATAAACTTGACATGTAGGATATTTGAATTGTCAACTTACCAAATATAAAAAGAGGCGGACATAACCAAAATAAGACAATTTTTTTTAGTTAACAACAAACGCCCAAGGTGGACGAACACAGCAACAATAAGTTATATAAAAAACAACTGAAATTGTACTCTAAGCCGGGACTAACATGTGTACATTTCAGAAGTTGAACATTAATTCTATCTCTTGGGTGTTTACTTTTTAAGTCCCCACGTGTCCGCAGTGTCTCAATTGTCCTTTCATTTCTTTCATTTGACATATACTCCATCTGTCTCAATTTAAGTGCCTACGTTTGACTAGATACAGAGTTTAAGAAATAAAGATAGATTTTTGAATCTTGTGGTTCTAAATTAAAAAAGTGTATAATATAATAAAATATCCTTTGAATCTTGTGATTATAAACTTGAAATGTAGGATATTTGAATTGTCAACTTATCAAATATAAAAAGAGGCGGACATAACCAAAATAAGACAAATTTTAACAACAATTGAGAAATTCAGGGGGAAAATAAGAGGAAAAGAAAAAAAAAATGGGAACTAACTACGGAGAATCGCACTATACTTTGCAAAATATATAAACCATAAAGACTAACTAAATTGAGTAGCCAAATTAATCATGTTGGGCATAGTTTGCTAGTAAATAAGTTAAATGGTCTCTTACTGTCTTTTCAAATATTAAAGGGGTGATAGTACACAGTCTACAAACTTTCTTGGTCGCCTTCATAAGGGTTTAAGCAGTGGGAAACACCATTACTCCGTCCTTCGCTCCATAGCTCATCGCCGAATAAATCGCCAGTTCGACCCAAAAAATGTATAGAAGTAGAGGCACAACACTCACTTCCAAATCATTGACAACTCTATCAAAGGTATGCAGACAACCTCATCATTTAAAGTTGCTTACTTTCTTAAGAAATATCAGCACTGCTACTCAATTATCTGAGGTTGATAACTATAGCGAGTTAAAGGGGGGAAATAGCGCCGATTCTCAGCAAAACCCAAATGGGGGTTTCAATTATAACTCAAACAATACTGGTTCTTTGAATAAACCAAACTGTCAGGGTCAAGAATGGGCATATAGTGGAAATTCTAGGAGAATAGAGCAGATCCCTAGTGGGCTTTATCCCCCAAAACCTAGAACTGAATTTCAAGAACCAACTAATAAAGGGTTTAAGCAGAACCCACATGCGAAAAATGACAACTTTTCATCTGGGCATGTCGATGGTTCATCTAGAAACGAGTTTCAGCGAAATGGGAGTAATGATTTCGGGGCTCGAAAGGATTATCAAAGTAATTTAGTCCATAATAGAAATGATAGTGGTTATCAGGGTGAAGATTCGTCAAATTTGCTGCATAGTTCCAGGTTTGAGGGAGCTGTAGGAGCTCAGCCGAGTCAAAATGGGGTATACAGACACTATCAACAGAATCTAAATGGTTATTATGGTGGAAACAGTGAAATGTCTCAGCAGAATTTCAGTGGTAATTACACGAGAAACATAGGAGTGCCTCAGCAGAACCTTCCCGATTATAACCCTGGAGATGTAAGGAATGTTCGATCTGGAAATTCTGAAACGTATCCACAAAGTGCAAGTGGGTATAATATGGGAAGGCATACGAATTCAAGTGGCTACTCAAGGGAGATGATGGGCCAATATCAGCAAAATTTAAGCGGCTTTAACCCTTCTAGTGCTGGACATGAAGCTTCTTATCAATCGCAGAATGGAATAGTAGGCCATCAAGAAATGAGAAGTTCAGCACCTGTTGAACAGTCAATCGATTCTGTTGATAGCAGCAATAAAAAAGGCTCAATTGATGAGCTCGATGACTTCTGTAAAGAAGGCAAAGTGAAGGAGGCAATTGAAGTTTTGCATTTGTTGGAGCAGCAACATGTCACAGTCGATTTGTCTCGATATATTATGTTAATGAATGTGTGTGGCGAGGATAAATCCCTTGAGGATGCTAAATCAGTTCATGAGCACCTTGTGAGATCTCATCCTAACCTTGACATCAAAATGCACAATAAGATTCTTGAAATGTATGGAAAATGTGGCTCCATGAATGATGCCTTTTTGTTGTTTCAAAAAATGCCTCAGCGTAATCTGACTTCTTGGGACACAATGATTACCTGGTTTGGTAAAAATGGTCTTGGAGAAGATGCGATAGAATTGTTTGGGGAATTCAAGAAAACTGGGATGAAACCTGATGGCCAAATGTTTCTAGGTGTCTTCCATGCTTGTAGTGTTGTTGGTGATATAGTTGAGGGCATGTTGCACTTTGAGTCAATGAGTAAGGATTATGGCATTGTTCTCTCCATGGAGCAATATGTGGGAGTGGTAGATATGTTGGCAAGTACAGGATATCTCGATGAAGCTATGGAGTTCATTGAAAGGATGCCTATAGAGCCAAGTGTTGAAGTATGGGAAACCATGATGAATCTCTGCAGAATTCAAGGGAATTTGGAGCTTGGGGATCGTTGTGCTGAGATTGTTGAGTGCCTAGACCCATCTCGTTTGGATGAACAGTCAAAGGCAGGTTTTTTGGCTGTAAAAGCGTCAGACATAGCTAAGGAGAAAGAGAAGAAGAAATCTGCTCAAAGCCTTCTTGAGGCTAGAAGCAAAGTTCATGAATATCGTGCAGGAGATAGATCACATCCTGATCATGAGAAGATATATGCATTGCTTAGGGGTTTAAAGCAGCTAATGAAGGAGGACGGTTATATACCAGAGACTAAGTTTGTGTTACATGATGTAGACCAAGAAACCAAAGAGGACGCTTTAATGGCTCACAGCGAGAGATTGGCTTTTGCTCAAGGTCTTATGAATAGCTCTGCACGATCACCAATCCGGATTATAAAGAATCTTCGTGTCTGTGGTGATTGCCATAATGCATTGAAGATTGCTTCAAAGCTTGTTGGTCGGGAAATTATCATGCGAGATGCTAAGAGATTTCATCATTTAAAAGATGGATTGTGCTCGTGTCGGGATTATTGGTGAAGATCCTAACTTTCAGGTAATATTTAGTTCTGACCCTCTTTTTCTTGCTTTAGCGCAGCCAGAGTGTCTGGCAAAGCTATCATTCATAGCAGATGGGATTTCTTTGCCTTACTCTATCAGCTGTGAGCGACACGGTGTTCAAAGATCGGCAAATACCATATTTAATGCCACATGGCCTCTTGATTTGGTTAGTGTCAATATTCATAAGTTGTCCATAAAGGATACAACGGAGAGCGCAGTTGCAGGTACTTGAGTTTTGCACCAAAGATTGTAAAGGACGAGCCATTGACTCATCGAGTACCATAAAGAGCTTCCTTACCCTGTTCATCCGGGACACAACCAAACAGAGATCAACCACCTTCTCAAAGTGGATTAGCTAGACTAGTCGGGGGCAGTTGGCGATGAAGTGGAATTGTTTTCCAAGTCTCAAGCTAATTGCTTCACATTCTGAAGTATAGAGATTAATAGGATAAGATTATCTTCATTTGATACTTTGATTTTTTCCTAAAGCAGTAATGTTAGTAACATGGGATTTTGTATCCTTGTACTTTGGTGGAACCCCCTTTAACTGGTATGATGACATTTTTTTACTCTTTTATCATGTTTGAACAGAGTTGGAGACTTGGGAGTTGGTTCAATTGTCCAATTTTTCAATTTCAGCAGTTGGAAATCAAAACCTGGTCATTGTAGCAATTTGGGTTCAAGCTTATGACACTCCAACCTGAAATATTAAATTCTGAAACAGAAGAAAGAAAATAATATATCATGCAGTATATTTATAATTTTTGTTTTATTCGAATCTTGTTTTGTCACTGCAAATAATACCGGTACTAAGTTCTGCTGATTATATTTGAATGCACGCAATGTTCATCCAGCATTAATTATATGGTAATTAGTATTCCTATATTGTATTAAATCAAAATCTAATATGAAATAAGAAAATATACGTATTGGTTTAAAATGACTAAAATGCATATCAACTTTTACTACATTTGTTAACTCTTGTACTTATAATCTCTTGCTTGTTTTCATAATGTCCACGGTATTAATTTGGAAGTTGTGATGTACATAACTTTTGTCATCCACACTACGAGGAAAATACCTCCTACTGTTTGTAGTAACTTAGCCAAACTTGGCAATCTCAATGTTTGTAATGTTAAACTTGGTTTAGCAACCAATATATCTACTAGTTTATTTCATATTTTAGCATATGCTATTTTAGTGTTCCTCTTAATATAGCGTTATTTGATACTCTTATATTGAACATTTAATTACAATATATTTATGATAACAAATCTAAGATAAAAGGAGGCACGTAATCAATTTTCTTTTGGCATAATCATCTTATATCCGGTACCATTAACCTGACTAAATCAAATTCATTTAACAGAAAACATTTTCTACCATAAATTTCTCACTTCCCAAGCTTGGTCCCGACACCATTCTTCTCCCCATTTACAAAGATCCAATTAGTATAATTTTTAGATACTTTGAAAGATGAGCAGTATATTATGCAAAGAGATAAAGTAGGAGTATAATTTAAACATGGAATATTTGTAGGTGTTCAATATATAATATGATATAATATAATAATAACAATAAAAGTTATTGGGGATGTTTAGATGTCATTCGGGTCGGGTATGAACAATGGGCTTCACTTAAACAATGAAAATGGCGGCAAATGCAGTAGCTTCGTTCTTCTTCACACCATTGAAGCAACAAATCCCCACTTATTCCTCTCCTTTAATCTTTATATAGGGTTTAGTCAATTAGGGTTTCTGTGCGCACAACAATGACGTGCGGTTTGGGGATATTGGAGTCACTGAGTGATGATTCCATCGCACAAATATCTGAAAACTGGAACAGCTTTTGCTCCGCTTCAGAATCTCTTCTCAAAGGCAATGGTGACTTGTCATTCAGTTCTGAATTTGCAAAGATAGCTAAGAATCTCTCCAAACACGGCCTTGCATCTCTAGTCGAACAACACTTCCTTCGCTCCATCCAGGTCTGCTTAGTTTACTGTGAATTCATATCTATCATACTCCCTCCGGTCCATTTTACTTGTCCTTCTTACTAAAAATAGGGGAAAAGGGTCAAATTTACCCTCCGTTATACTGGTGAGGTGGCATGCAATGTGTGTCTACGTGAGATTGAGCATCCACCTTGGACAATTTTAACGGTGAAGGGGTATATTTGAACCATTTAGTTAACGTTAAGGGTGTTTTTGAACCCAAAGTATAACAGAAGGTAAATTTGATCTTTTTCACATAGTAGAGGGGTAAATTTGACCCTTTTCCCCTAAAAATAGATGATTCAAAATACTTGTCATTTTAGTAAACCAAGTTAATTAAATTAAGTATTTTTTTCATCTTTACCCCTGCTCAATAAATATAGAGAGAGATTAATGGTGGTGAAAAAGAGAGTAGAATTAAATTGAGATCAAATAAGAAATAGGGATAATTTAGTCAAATCATCATTTTAGTTAATGTTTTCTTAAGGCGCGTGCAATAGAAAAATAAAATGGATTGGAAGGGAGTAGTGTTTTTTGTTTTGAATAAAATGTGCACATTTCAAAAGGTAGATTAAAATACTAAACAATCATAGCTACTCAATTTTGCTATAAAGATTGTTGCTTTTGGGATATATATATATCATAGTGTTTTCCTTTGTTTTGAGTAAAGTGTGCTTATTTCGAAAGTACTTCCTCCGTTCCAATTTAAGCGACTTAGTTTGAATAGGCACGGAGTTTAAGAAATAAACATAGACTTTTTAATCTTGTGGTCCTAAATTAAAGATGTGTATAAAGTACTAAAATGTCCCTTTGGATCTTGTGGTTATAAACTTGCCATTTAGGATATTTGAATTGTCAACTTATTAAATGTGGAAACAGGCACTCTTTTTTGGGACAGACCAAAAAGGAAAGTAAGACACTGATAATGGGGACGGAGGGAGGATTTAAAATACTAAAGAATCATAGCTACTCAATTTTGCTTAGTACAAGTAAAGATTGTTCCTTTGGGATGGTTTAGTTTGGAAGAAAATGTTTTACCTTGGAAAATTGTAACCTGGATTTGAACAACACTTCCTTCGCTGCATCGAGGTCTGCTCAATTATACTCCCTCCGTTTCAATTTGCTTATCTTGTTTTGACTTGGCAAGAAGTAAGTAAGAAAGACTTTTGAATCTTTTAGTCTTAAATTAAAGATATGTAAAATGTACCAAAATGCCCTTTAATCTTGTGGTATTAACCATGCCATGTGGAAAGTTAGAATTAAAAAGTTGCCAAAAAAAGAAAATGGCATTCTTTTTTAAACGGACTCAAAAGGAAAGTAAGACAAACAAATTGAAACAGAGGGAGTATATTATAGTGTTTTTGTTTTGAATAAAATGTGCATATTTCGAAAGTAGATTAAAAGATTAAAAAATCATAGTTTCTCAATTTCGCTAAGTACAAGTAAAGATTGTTTCTTTGGTATGGTTTTGTTTGGGAGAAAACATTTACCTTGCAAATTGTAACCTGGATTAGTGTTTCCTGTGTTTGATTGGTTATAATAATAGGTGATATATGGTAATTATAGAAGGTATAGTATTGGATATAAGGAGAATAATGGAAAATGAATTCCAAACCTAAGTGACCGAAACAGTTTTATTCGCTTATCAGAAAAATTTCTCTTTGGACAAAAAAGTTTCAACTATTCGGAGGATTCAAATATCGGGAAATGTTTTCACAGACAATATTTGGTTGATGTATTCATTTCAATATTTGAGTACCTTGAATTGGAATGTTTTCTCCAAGGACAAATATTCAAAATATTTGCAAATGATTTCATCAACCCTAAATATTCTCTGAGAAAACATTTTCAGCCACTCCATTCAAACTATCATTCATTAATTCCCAAATTTATGATGTAACTTAGTTTTCGCATTTTCTAAAGCTGGTGTGACTATAATGACTGCTTTCAATTGCTTGTCCTTATGCCGAGGGTCTATCGGAAACAATCTCTCTACCTCCCAAAGTAGGGGTAAGGTCTACGTACACTCTACCCTCCCCAGACCCCACTTTGTGGGATTTCACTGGGTATGTCGTTGTTGGTGTGACTATAATGACTCTATTAGGTGCTTTATTGAACTCACAGTGACAATATTGTGTTGGAACAGGAAACTTTCGAAAGAAATGGAGCAAGAAGGTTCTGGAGTTATTTTGAACCTTACAGCAGCGTTGCACCATTTGAAACTAATAAGGATCCAGTATGTACATACGGTCCTTTGTCATGCCATATATTCTTATACATTAAAGAGAAGGCCTGTTCTATGGAATTACAAGAAATAATTACTACTTGATTTTCACCGAGACCTTGTCTGTGTCTGTGCAGATGCAGGATTACTGTTAATGAGGATTCTCTATATTTCTCGTAATTTTTGGATATTATAACTTAGTGTAAAGTTTTCCAATTTTGTTCACCATCCAGTCTTACACCACCTAACAACCCCATTTACACACCTTTTAGTCAGTGGTTTACACTCTTTTTTTGGTTTTAGTTATAACATTTTCTGATTACCATAATTTTCGTGGTCTTCACTTCTTGGTTCTTGCGACAAATTTATTTAACACTGTTTGAACTAGAGGCTTATAGTTCTGAATCTTAACATTACATGTAAATGCATTTTTTTATTTGGGAAGTAATTTACATGGAAAACACATGTTATTTGTCAATATTACCTTGTTTAGTTAGCGGGTGAGGATGGTATATTCTCACTATTGCTGCTGTCATGTTAGCATTTTAATATGGCTCAGGGTAGGACTTGTTTTTAGCCTTCAGGGCTTGGCAATTTTATATGGTAGTAAATCCTGATTTGGTATTGATGCAGATTCTAGAAGAAGAGATTCAGCAAGTTATATGTAAAGCTTTGGGAGAGATATCATTGGAAAAGCAGTACCAGGAGAAGTGCCTATTATTGTTGGTTCATGCTTTTCAGTCCTATGAAGAAAACAAGGCGCAAGGACAAGCGAACCCAGATTCTACTCGAGTTTATCTGTTCTCAAAATATCAACTAATTGTGTCTTCAGTTCTTTTGGCTAGCCTTCCTCGCCATTTTCCTGGTATGTGGATTGCTTCATAGAATGTTAGTACATGCTGCTCAGGAGCTTTGCTTATTTGTTCTTTTTAAATGTTTCCCCACTTCGCAATGTGTTTCTCCTTTTCTTTTTTGAAACAGGTAACACTCCCAATGTGTTTCTCTTTATCCTTTATGCAATGTCAATAAATGTAGCTGCTGTCTCGATAACAGAATTCTGTTCATTTGACTTCCTTTCTCAAATGGCTAATTGGCGGTAATACTATAGCTGAAGCTTTAAAGTGTGATACTGACCACCTTTATAGAGCATTCTGTTTTTATGATCTTTAAGTAATGGTTAAACTGAGACTGTAAGGGCGTAGAAAGAGGGGGGGTGGGGTGGAGGATTTTATTAGGCATAATATAATTCCTATACTTCATTGATCATTGTTGTTTGTTGTTTACTGCAAAATGGTAATTTATGTGAAAATTCTTGAACAGCTATATTACATGAGCATGTCTCTTGGGGATAAAAGGGTGGCAGCAACCTCAGTGTATTGAAGCTGAAAGACTGTTCTTTTAATTTGTACTCACTGATGGAAACACATGCATTTGGGACTTTCATTTGTTATTGACCTGTATTATTCATATTAAGCCCTGTTCAAATTACCTCTTGAATTGTCGAAATAAAAGAATGTAAACTACAGCCTCATCATGTATATGCTAGGTTTCTGAGGTCCTGAGATTGTTTGTTTTGGATTTGAAGTTACATCATTCTCTTTTCTGTATGTTCCATTTGACTCAGTTTTGTTCTTGGACCAAGCATGTGGTGAATTACTCAAATGTTTAATACCATCGCCGGGGTTGACTGGTGCAACACAAGAATTATACTTCTTTAGTCACTGATTTTACTCCTTTGATTTCTGAATCTCTAAGTTAGAAGATGTCTTTATACTAAACACACACACACACACACATAAAACAATAACAACATCACACAGATTTTGGCAAGGAAGAAGTTTGAAATTCTTATACATTTATTCTTCGTTATCACTTATTGGAAGAGGCAGAGTGGTTAAGGAAAGCTTGATATTAAAAGATGTTTCTATGGCTATGATCTATAAAATGTACATCTTAGTAAGCAATTCTTGCTTATCCTTCCCCTTACTATATTTTTTAGGGATACTACAGTGGTACTTCAAAGGAAGACTGGAAGAGCTGAGTACAATTGCCGCTACGAATCCTGAGGATGAAGATGAGTTAGATATGGATGATAAAATGGATTTAGATGAGAAAAGAAAACTACCCTACAAATGTGGTAATATAGATAGTGATATAAACCATAAATATGCATTATTTTCAGATAACAATAAGTTGGTGAAGAACATTGGAATGGTTGTTCGTGATCTGAGAAATATTGGCTTTACATCTATGGCGGAAGATGCATATGCTTCTGCTATATTCTTTCTTCTAAAGGTATATGGCCATCAGTGATTAAGTTTCAGTCGATCTATCCACATTTTCAGTTGACGTCAACCTTATTGTGGTGATTCTTAAGCATCCTTGATTTTGTTAATTTGACAAAAAAAAAAAAAAAATTATCCTTCGTTTCAAATTTTCTATAAGTAATCATTTCATTTAATCTTGTACACATTTATTCTTTGAATGTGGGTGATAGGACAAAGTACATGATTTGGCTGGTGATGACTATAGGAGCTCTGTTTTGGAGTCCATCAAAGCATGGATACAGGTTGGTCTCATCTGCATGATCCCAATTTTACGTCTCAAGTTAATCTGACAAAGGTCCTTTCGGAGTTTTATTTTGGTGTTGCAATACAAAGTCGTTTGGAAGTTATCTTTTTCAACAGTAAGAGAGTTGCATCGACTTATTGTCTGGTGGTCATTTAACTAATCTAGGATATTGATCTACTGGCTTCCTGAAATAAGAAACCTCTTTTCCTTGCCTAGTGCACTAGTTTGGATTCATTGATATTCTGCAATACGACAATCGGACATTTAGAGTCAGATGGATCTAATGGATTTTGTAATGTTTTTAATCAATTTTTTGTTAGTGATACTTTCACTCATGTAATTTGTGTATCGATAGCTTGGTGACATTGTAGAGATGACAAAATGAATGACAGAATAACTTTGTGAAAGGTTGGTTATGAATATCAATTCCTCATGAATTTTGCTCAAACTTGAAGAACATGGATAAACTTATGTTTAGATCAATCTGACTAATCCGGAAGTTTCGACTGGATCCGATTTGCTAACATTGAGAACCAATTTGTGCAGGCTGTGCCCCTTCAGTTCCTGCGAGCACTTCTTGATTACCTTGGTGATTTTACTAGCTGCGATGGCCCTTCCTCTAGCCTGAAATCGCCCCTGGCATCCCACCCCTCCTTGTGCTATTCTGGAACTGGAGTTCCATCTGAGGGTCTTGTTAGATGGCAATTGCGCTTAGAGTATTATGCTTATGAAACCTTGCAGGATCTCAGAATAGCCAAACTTTTTGAAATCATTGTGGACTACCCGGACAGGTAATTTACTATTTCATTTTCTTTTCTTCATTTATTTTGTCTCTGTGTGTGTCGTGGGGGGTGGGGGTTCTCTTTACATAAGTGTATCTTATAGCAGGCTCCTAAGCAAGAAAACTCGTAGATATTTAGAAGGAAAGAAATGAAAAGAAAGAACGAGGACCACATAAAAGAAAAGAGAGGAGAGGAAAGAAGAGTAATAATTTTCTGTGTTTGGATGAGAAAGGAAGAGATACCTCGACCCTGCTACCCTTAGCGAAATATTTCTCTTGTTAAACATCTACCGTCTTTTTTGGCTTTAGAAAAGTTCCATTAGAACCAAGTCCCTTCCTTCTCTTCCAAAAATTCAATCTAAAAGCCAAGAAACAGACTCACCCCTGATTTCTTATCTCGTTTCTCTCCCTTCCATTCCATTCAAACTGCAACATTATTTTCTTAGTTAATTAGGTTACTAATTTTTAAATGGATATAACATGCATAGAGGATGTATTTGTATTCACAATGTCCTGATCTTTACTTTTAAGTATGTTCTTCCAATCTTCCCTGTGACTAATACTATGTCAGGCTCCGTTTTCTTTCATCTTACAAAAAATACTTGATGCAGCATTCTCTGGTTTTGTTTCTACCATTTAGGCTTTTAGTACCAATTCAGCTGGAAATGAAAGAAATAAGCTTGTGTTTTCCTCACTTAGCAGTTACCTACATTGTAAATATTTTATTCATGTAAGGACATGGCGCAGTTACAGCTTACCGAGGACATGACCTTAGATAGGAGGGTATGGAGGACTCAGATTAGGGTAGAAGGCTAGTAGATAGTATCGTTTATCCTTTCATATTAGTAGTCGCATTATCGCGATATAAGTTCTTGTGCTTTGATTTCTGCTACTATCTGTTATTTCCTATTTCCTGTACTTTGATTATCTTATTTTATCCGTGATAGCTACTGCCCTTTGCAAACTGCTTCATCATGGCTTAGTCGATTTCGTTATTTTCATTTCCATATCGCTTCGAATTTCTTGGCTTTATCTGACCTCTTTTTATGCTTTCTATTGAGCCGAGGGTCTTTCGGAACAGCCGTCCTACCTTGGTAGGAGTAAGGTCTGCGTACACTCTACCCTCCCCAGACCCCACGTTGTGGGATTTCATTGGGTTGTTGTTGTTGTAAGATCTCAATATTCAACTTGCGAGTTAATGACCGATAAAATTTGACAGTTCTCCTGCTATTGAAGACTTGAAACAATGTCTTGAGTACACTGGGCAACATTCAAAGCTGGTAGATTCTTTTATCTCTTCACTGAGATATAGATTACTAACGGCGGGTGCCTCAACCAATGATATATTGCACCAATATGTTTCAACAATCAAAGCACTTCGAACTATAGATCCTGCAGGTGTTTTTCTTGAAGCTGTTGGTGAGCCAATAAGGGAATACCTGAGGGGGAGAAAAGATACAATTAAATGCATTGTGACCATGCTTACTGATGGAACTGGTGGAAATCCCAATGGACTAGGCAGTTCTGGGGATAGCCTGCTGGAAGAATTGAATAGAGATGAAGAGAGTCAAGAGAACACTATTGTTGATGATGATATTAACTCTGACGACAAGCAAGCATGGATTAATGCACAAAAGTATGCCATCTTTGTCTCTATTGTTTTGGAAATGATTGGAGGACATACTTTTATCGTGTACTTTTAATCTTATGCATATATCTTTTATGATCTGAAATCTTTAAGCTGGGAGCCTGACCCGATAGAGGCTGACCCATCAAAGGGAAGCAGATACCGAAGGAAGGTTGACATACTTGGCATGATAGTTGGCATAATTGGTTCCAAAGATCAGCTGGTTAATGAATATCGTGTAATGCTGGCTGAAAAGCTTTTGAACAAATCTGATTATGACATAGATGCAGAAATACGTACTCTAGAGCTTCTCAAGGTAAGTGGTCAAACCTCCGAGTTTAGTTCTCTATTGTCTCAAATCAGTCACATGGTGTACTCGAAAATAGAGACCTTTTCTGCTATATGATTTCATCCTGATTTACATAGTCAGCTTGACATTTCTATCATTTGCAGATTCATTTTGGAGAAAGCAGCATGCAGAAATGTGAAATAATGCTTAACGATTTGATTGACTCAAAGAGGACAAATACAAATATAAAAGCAACTATCAAGCATCAACCACAGCCAGGTAATGATTGTAAGTTATGTCCTGTTCTTGGGCTTTCGACTATTTTAATTATTCTTATTGATTACTGGATTTGTGCAAATACAGAGCAAACAGACCTCAATGTTTCTCTAGACAATCTTAATGCTACCATCATATCTTCAAATTTCTGGCCTCCTATTCAGGTATGCGCTTATTCTTCCATTTAACTGATACAATAATTTTATTCACCATCTGTTGGTAAGACTCTTTAGTTATCTAGTGGAGTGTCTTCATCCATTCTGGACTATCTTTTACCCTACAGGAAGTTAAATACGTAAACATTAGAAATGAACCGTACAAGCGGAACATTTCAACTGCTCCATTTTATTTTTATAGTGGTGTTTTCTCCTTCCAATATAATCATAAATTAACGGGTTCGGGATGCTTGACATTCACATTTCATGGTCTTAGTCTGAATCAAGTAAATGTCCCATTTGACATCCTTGATGTGTTGACAAATCTTTCCTTTATACTTCCTATTGTCACTGCGTCTGCCTTTGGACAACCTTCAAAGAGTTTAGATGCTGTTGTATCTGCAGCATGGTATCAACATATGAGCAATTTTACGTTCATAGAGACTGCAGAAGTTATGTATGAGTTCACATAAATTGGAAAGGAAGGTCTTTGGAGGTTTGTGGACCACCACCTCTGTATCTCACAGAGAGAAAGGAAAAAATCGATAAAGGCGGGTTGATTTTAGGACATCCTCCTCCCCCCCACCTCTCTTCCCCTTCTTCCCGGTCCAAACAAATTCTTCATGCAGGCTTTTGGTTAATAGTGTTAATTGTTTGCCTTTATGTAGCTTTCTTTGTTTTGTTTCATTTTTGCCGGTCAAGTAAGAAAATCTTCTTTAATGGCAGGATGAGGCAGTCAACTTACCAGAGCCTGTGGAGCAGCTTCTGACTGATTATGCTAAAAGGTATACTGAAATCAAGACACCACGTAAGCTAGTGTGGAAGAAAAACCTGGGCAGTGTAAAGGTCAGTCACTGTACAGTGTCTTGGGACTTGTGTGTCTTTCGAAATAGTCTACACAAACAGTTGATTTAAAATCTCTAGATCTGAGTTCTCTGTTCCCTGCATCCTTTTATACACCAGACGACTGACTCTGTTGTTACTGCCATTATTGTAGTTGGAGCTCCAATTTGAGGATAGAGCAATGCAGTTCAATGTAACTCCTTTGCATGCTTCAATTATTATGCAGTTTCAAGATCAGAAAAGGTAACTTTGGGGATCATCTTGTATTTTCATTTTATCAGTTCTTCAGAAAAGTTTCGGCAATTGCTGTAAAGGGTATGTACACCTCATGTTGCAGGTGGACATCTAAGAATCTTGCAGCTGCAGTTGGAGTACCTGTTGATGTGTTGAATAGGAGAATAAATTTTTGGATAAGCAAGGTTAGTTCCTCTCACTTGAATTATCATCAGTATATGGTTCTCTGGTGGAAAGATTTATTTGATCTTTTTTCACTTGATTAACTAGGGAGTTCTGGTAGAGTCAATGGGGGCAGACTCTGCTGATCATGCTTTTACTCTGGTGGAAACCATGAGTGATACAGGTAAAAGTGGTACAATTGATGGAGGCTGTGAAGAGCTATTGGCAGGTGATGACGATGGTGAACGGTCTGTGGCCTCTGTTGAAGATCAATTGCGAAAAGAGATGACTATTTATGAGGTATACCAATCGAATTCCTTTTTCTTGCTTTTGCATATAAATGGAACTTGTATATATCTGAATCTGATACACACTCTTATCAGTTGTCAACGTGTAAATGGTAGAAGCTTTTCTTCTCTCAAAAACTGTTTTTTGTGTCCTCTTATGGAAGCCTGTGGTTTCCAAACTATTGAGTTGCATTGACATCATCATAGAACAAGCTCTTATAAGCCTGCAATTTCTCTTTGCTAGTGAGGTACCTGGGTTTTTGAAATATTGTGCATAATTCCCTTACTGATACAGGAAACTCCTTGTGAAACTCTTTGCAAGGCAGGACAGAGACGCCAGCTTCTTGCCTGGCTGTGTTTTATCTTATATCTGAAATGTATATATCATTTATTAAATAATTTATATTGGGCAAAGCTTATTCATTGTTCTGAGGACCGAAACCATCTTGCAAAGAACAAAAAACAAAATGACAGAAAAGAAAACACTGGTGCTTTCTTAACAAGGTGCTGGTGTTTACTGCAGAAATTTATCACTGGGATGCTTACCAATTTCGGCAGTATGGCTTTGGACCGTATTCATAATACTCTCAAGGTAATTATTTGTTTTATATCTCGCGAAGAATTATAATTGAATTGGGAACTATGTTGTGGCATGAGGCCATGAAATGCCGAAGAATTAAAAGTACTAAATTATTGCTGCAGATGTTTTGCATTGCTGATCCTACTTATGACAAATCACTGCAACAACTGCAAAGCTTCTTATCTGGTTTAGTTGCTGAGGAGAAGTTGGAATTAAGAGATGGAATGTACTTTCTGAGAAAGTGATCAATTCCGTCTACATTGTCTTGGTGGCATGAATCTTATTGCCACTCTTCTCAGACTGATGAAATGCAATAACGAGCGATTAAGAAAGAAATAACAACATTTGGCTGCAGAGAGATCTCTTTTTCTCTTCTCTTTTCAAGTGCAGAAATATCTGTAAACTCCTTGCAGTCAAATCATTTGTGTACTATTTAATCAAGCTGAGGGTAAGTGCAAATTAAGAAGGTTCCTGTGGGTTGTATGACTCGTGCTACTAAACGCATAAGGAAGAGTGTTAGTAATATTTATTAGCAGATCCTTCACTCGACACAGAGACAGAGAGACAAAGCCAGCCAAGAGAAGATGTCGGATCTGGTGCTCTTTAGCTAGTTTCCTAGTCAGTTTAGTTGACAGTATACTTGTTGTATATGATGTAAACTGAGTAGATTGCACATTTGCTTTCAAAAGAAAGGGAGTGCTATTGTTTATTTGCTGTACATGATGTAAACTGAATACATTAGCCTTTTGATTTCAAATGAAAGGGATCACCATTGTTATCCAAAACAACTAGAATCCAGTTCCTGTTCCAAAAAGAAAAAAACTATATCTAGTTTATCTCATGGTTCTACTGATAAAGGAGAAAAAGAATTAAAATCGGAAGTTTCAGAGACTGAATTTGTGAAATGCACATGCATACCTTGTTTATTATGTATATTTACTGAGGGAGAGTACCTAAAAGTTTACAAATGAAATCACTTGGGTCCTCAATATGGTTAGTTAATAGTTATTATATGCTACACTCTTGAGTTGATAACATCTAAAAGCTATAGTAAATAGGAAACTTACATAAATGATTACATTTTGAGGGTTAAAAATTTGGCATAACTATACTTTAGCTAATTACATTTTATAGCTACAGTAGATTGTATTCACGCGCTATAGTATATTGTAATCGAATGCAGCCGGTTAAATTATACTATAGCGTATTAATCTTTTTATAAATTGTTCTTAGATGAAATTTGAAGTCTTATCTAAACCAGAATCTAAAGAAATTGTAATCACTTTGGATTCTTCGACAATGATTTTTTTTTTTTGCACGGATTGGCCTTCATTTGGGGTGGTCTTTAATTTTTGCCCTTCAAATTGGTGGTCTTTAAGTTTTGCCCTTCGTCTAATACCTCGAGATTCTGGGTTCGAGCCCCAGCTCAGTAAAAAAATAAATATATTCACAAGGCAAAATTTTGCAAATCTTTCCATGCAAATGGGCACAGGCAGAATTTCTGTCCATGCAAATTCTACCTGAAAGTGAAAATTTAAAGAACACCATTTTGAGGGGTAAAAATTAAAGACCATCCCCAGTGAAGGGTAATCCTGCAAATTGCCCGAATTGTTTTCCTTTCCTTTTGTAATGGGCTCTTGTTTAATACTCCCTCTGTCCCATATTACTTGGCCACTTTTGCTTTTACACGCCCCTTAAGAAATCATTAATAAAAGATGTATTTTACTACCTTACTCATATCTCTCTCCAATAAATACATTATAATCAATATTGACTATTTTCAAGAACATTTAATACTAAGGATAAGATGGAAAAGATTTAATTAATTGCATTTTAGTTTTGTAAATGAACAAGTAATTTGGGACATATATTTTTAGTAATATAGCAAGTAATATGGGACGGAGGGAGTAATCTTAAAAAGGAATAGTTGGTAAAGAAAGTAAAAATAACTTAGCCGTTAGCACATAACCCGTGAAGAGAGAGTAAATACGACCGTTACATTTCCATCTCATTCAAATAGTTTCAACAACACAACCAACACACACACAAAGAGAAAAATGGAGGAAGAAGATGATAGAATGCAAAATCTCAGATCCAAAGCCACAGAGCTTCTACTCAGAAAAGAATTTAAAGACACCATTGAAGCTTACTCCGAGTTAATCTCCTTTTACCATGACCAAATCTCAAACACCAACCAAAATCTTGATTCAAATAAGCTCAAAAAATCCCTCTGTTTAGCTCTCTGTAACCGAGCCGAAGCCCATTTAAATCTTCAAGAATTCCCTCAAGCCTTAAAGGATTGTAACGAAGCATCCCAAATTGGAAACACCCATTTCAAGACTCTTCTTTGTAAAGGTAAGATTTTGCTCAGTCTCAATCAATATGGGTTGGCTTTAGATTGCTTTAAAAAAGCAAGTCTTGATGATCCCCATGAGTTAGAAAATTCTGAAACCCTTAATGGGTATTTAGAAAAATGCAAAAAGCTTGAATTTTTATCAAGAACTGGTGCTTTTGATATATCTGATTGGGTACTTAATAAGTTCCAAGGTAAACCTACTGAGCTAGCTGAGTTTATTGGTCCTATAGAGATTAATAAATCTGAGATTAGTGGGCGTGGTTTGTTTGCAACAAAGAATATTGATTGTGGGACTTTGTTGTTAGTTACTAAGGCTGTTGCAATTGAAAGAGCCATTTTTCAAGAATCTAAGGAACAAGCTCAGTTAGATATGTGGAAGAGTTTTATTGATAAGGTTATGGAGTCAGCTAAAAAATGTATCCGAACGCGTGATTTGATTTGTAAGCTATCAACAGGTGAAAATGAGGATCATTTGGAGGTACCTGACATTGAATTATTTAGGCCTGAGGCAGAAGATAGTACTAGATTTCATGATAAGAAGATTGACAAGGAAAAATTACTTAACATACTTGATGTAAATTCTATTGTTGAGGAGTTGATTTCCGCGAAAATTCAGGGGAAAAACAGTGATGTGCATGGGATAGGTCTATGGATTTTGGCTTCTTTTATCAACCATTCTTGTGATCCCAACGTGAGGCGGTCTCACGTTGGCGATCATGTGATAATCCATGCTTCTAGAGATATAAAAGCAGGCGAAGAGCTCACATTCGCGTATTTTGATGTGTTTTTACCCTTCAAGAACCGCGAAGAGAAGGCGAAAAATTGGGGCTTTATTTGCAAATGCAAAAGGTGCAAACTTGAAAGTGGTGTTTGTTCCAATCAAGAAATGATGGAAATTGAGATGTTTCTTGGGAAAGGACTAGAAATGGGAGGTGTAGTTTATAGATTGGAGGAAAGTATGAGGAGATTGATGGTAAGGGGAAAAGGAAAAGGGTATTTGAGAGCATCATTTTGGCAAGTGTATTTTGAAGTTTATGAGTCAGAAAGATTAATGAGGAAATTGGGAAGCAAGATTCCATTAATGGAAAGTGTGGTGGACAGTGTAGTGGATGCAGTGGGAAGTGATGAGAGAATTGTGAAGTTGTTGATGGGAAGATTGAAGAGAAAAAATGGCCATAATGGGAATGGAATTCTAGAGATGGAAAAAGCAATGAAATTGGGAAGGGGGTTGTATGGAAAGATAATGAAGAAACAAACATTGAAGACTATACTATTTCAGCTTGGCAACTAATAGCAATGGTGACTTTTAAGGGCTATTACTGATAGCCAATTTTCAAGATTAATCTTGTTTTTTTTTCCTGTTCAAAAATGTATCTCATGGTTAGTTCTTTTTTTTTCACTTTCTTTTTTGTTGCTCCGTAGTTTTTGATTCTTTTTCTCACAAAAATTAGTAGAAAGAAGATGAAGTTGATTCACAATTCAGATTGTTAATGTTTGATATTTTTAATTCTTGTTTAGTTCTAACTATTTTAGATGTAGAAATCTTCCTACCAATGCTTACTTATAGGAGAAAGCTTACTTATTGGAAAGCCTTAGAAAGCTCGAAAAAGAGGAAGGAAGGGGAAGATCAAAGGTTAGTCAGACATTCCCTGAGAAAGGCCCACGTACCATACCATTCGAGGGGTCCCGTTTTATGAGACTTTTTTAATAGGCTTAATGCATACGAAAGCTTTCTCAACTTTTCTCTTTTTTTCATTTTTGGCACCTTAATTAAGTGGTGTTCTTATTGAACCCCTGAACTCGTTCTTAAGTGTGTCTATCAAACACAATCTGACTTACATAGTATTCTATCTTCAATGTAGCAACATACTAATATATATTCTAATTTAATTATGCCATCTTTTAGCTAAGATTAGCAGCAATTGAGAGGGAAAAAAAAAGTAAACTCCTAATTAAGCTGGCAATGGAAGAGCAGAACCAGCAAAAACCGACACATCCATGACCTAAAGAATAGCTTACCACACGTCTAAAATATTACTTCACCTTCATTACCTAAAAATCAGATTTAAAGAGTTTGATAGACACACTTAAGGACAGGTTCAGGAATTCAATAGGAACAACACTTAGTTGAGATGCCAAAATGAAAAAAAAGAACAAGTTTAGGGTGCTGCATATGCATTAAGCCTTTTTAATAAAAAGATTTGTATGCGACAGAGACCCTTGTTTGGTGTATTTGGTTCAGCCAACCATGTTTGCAGATTCTCAAAATACCTAGTCATTAGCCCTCGTAATATAAATATTGCACTAGGTTGTCCCTCACATATAATGAAATTTGCGAAATTAGTTGAAGTTCTTTGTTAATTTTTTCTCTCGTTCCATATCTGAAAGTACGGAGGGGGGGGGGGGGGGGGTTGTAACTTTTTCAATATTTCATTCAATTGGTATTGAGAGTAGTCACCTGTTAATAAGGACAATAATGAACACTTTATACAATGCAGAAACTAAAGGCAGAAAGTAAAGTGACACACGATATTTTGATACTGGTTGGGATCCAATATGGATCTTAGTCCAGTCCCCTTAGATTTCGAGGGTGTTCTTTGTAAGCTCTTGTTAGCGATCTTGTACAATTTTGGTGAATGTAACTTCTACGTCTACGCTTAAAACTCTTTTTCTTGCAACTAAATGCCTCACCATAACATTTTCCTCACCTTTATGTTTTGAGTACACAGTGAATCACTAAGATTACAATGCTCGTTAAAAGTAGACTAAAGAATTTGAGACGGTTGAAATGAAAGTATGTTGATTTCCCCTAAAGTGAGCCTTTAAATAGTCTTTGGAAATTGCCTGTTAGGCTCTTTGACAGAGATGCAAACCCAAGAATATTGATCCTTGGAAAAGAGATTTGATTGGTTCTATATCGAAGAATAAGATTGAGCTCTTGTTGATGGCGTTGTAGAGATCTTCAAGTCTTGATTTGCAGTGATCTTTAATTGCTTGTTTCATTCTGGGCTTCGTTTATTAAGAAATCATAAACTCCTTGGTACTTATTTTCTTTGACAACCTTCAATTCTCCTTAGATCTTGCTTCATAATAAGCACTAAGATCTTCTTCTTTAATTGATTTCTTAACTTTATTAATTGTCTGTTTTTTCTTTATTTCTTTCCATCTTTGTTGCTGAAAGACTTCTTGATTTATGTAAAGTCCTTTGCTGGCAGATCTTCTTTCATTTCCGCTTGACTTACTTCAAAAATGAGTAAGTCGACTTTCTATATATGGCTTCTGTCCATAAAGATTTTCCTGTACAATTAAATTGATCATAATTAAAATCTTAACTCGAATACCCATTTTTTATGATGGCAATTTAAGAGTAACGACTGTAGTCAACTTTCCTAAGTTTTAGTCGACAAACATCTATTTAAATCCTGGAGTTTCTTATGAATTTAATCAAGTCGACTTGAATTTGAAAACCCTCCCTCAGTAGTGGACAAAGTTGTCTTGCGCTTCCCTTGCTTTAATTCCTCCCCTTTCACACTAGCAAAAAGAGAAAGACAGCATGTAGAAAGAGACATAATGACTAAAAACTAGGTCAACTGGACTTAGGTCCAGACAAAAAAATTGTTTTAAATAGACATCCAATAGAAACACTAATTTTGTCAAAGAAAGTAACTCAGGGTTTTGACAATAACATCCTTCATAAGAATCCAGGAGAGCCTTGGCGTAACTGGTAAAGTTGCTGCCATGTGACCAGGAGGTCACAGGTTCGAGCCGTGAAAACAGCCTCTTGCAGAAATGCAAGGTAAGGCTGCGTACAATAGACCCTTGTAGTCCGGCCCTTCGCCGGACCCCGCGCATAGCGGGAGCTTAGTGCACCGGGCTGCCCTTTATCCTTCATAAGAATCAAACTTCACAGTCACATAGCAAATTCTTGAAATTTGGTAGAGACAGTAGTGTAAAATTTCTCATTGCTATTTTAAATTTTAATGGCCTCCTTAACAGCCTCCTTGATGACCTGGTCCCGTTTAATGCGGATGTGAGCAGCATCAGCATCAGCCTCTTTAGTGACATTTCGAACCGTCTCCATTTGAAATTGAATGGAAACCAGGACATCTTTAAAGGAGTCTAGCTTCTCATCCAAGCAGTCAACTTAGCAAAATTTTTGGTAGAGTGATCAATTGCAGGAGGATTGAAGGAGATAGAGGGCTTAGAATTGGATGGGAAAAGAGCCAAAAAACTATCAAACGCATTTTTGAGAATTCAAATGGTATCAATATGGGTGCTTCTCATTCTGACAAACACCCTAGAGTTATATCACTGCTTGATATGCGGAGCAGGATATTCGTCCAAACTAATATTATTTGCTTTCATTATGCGAGTAGTTAACATGTCATAAGGAAGACTAGAGAGATCTGAAGCATTTTTTTAATATGTAGTTAATGACAAATAAGAAAGTTTGATTTTTACTTTAATAACCATACAATAAGTGAGAAGGGTGTCACGCTGAGTAAGGTAGAAAGAGAAGCTGCTCTTTAATCCTGTAAATTTGGAGGTGGAAAAATCAACTCATCTTTTAGTAACCTGTTTAACTCGACCAAATTCAAACATATTGATTATGACCAACTTGGTGACCTGAGCGAACATATTGCACTTGAAATAACCCATCAATTTATAGGGTCAAAGCGGGTCAGAATAGTATGACCAACTGATCGAAATGTAATCCAACAAATAATTATTAAAAAAAATAGATGAAAATCATATAGAACAGATGGAGTTATGATACATTACCTAAAATTCATGTTAAAGCCACTTATCATGACAACTGCGGGATCTTAAAACAACCTATTCAGTGAAAAATGCGGGTTCGAATAACTCGGTGTTGATGCATAGTTGATCAGCAAAATCAAGGTCGACGCAGTGGCAGAAGATGTCATTTGATGTTGCCATCACAATCACAGAAGACGATGTCCCGGTGGAGAAGTCGCTGCCCCAGGCGAGGAGATTTCCGTCAATGCGCTGGACCCAAAAAGACATCTTAACCCTTATTTTCGTGATGGATATGCTCTAAAAGTGATAATCTATCAGAATTTACTTAAATTGGAGATCAATCAGAAGAATCGTTTAAATTCTCTGGAAAATTCACCCAAAGATTTCATTTTCAATCATGAAAAAAGTAAATTTTCTAATAGGGTTCCAAAGGGGTATTGTTCTTGCACGGGTTTGGGATCTAAGCATAATGGAAGCAGGTCGTGGAGGAGTAGTCCCAATTTCTTCTCACACCATTTCGTCTCCGCCCCACGATGATGATTATCCAGATTTTTCACCTCTTGCATTGTCTACTATCTCAGCCTCGGTTTTGTCGATCAACTTTGCACCAACACCAAGTTATTCGTACCTCCATTTTTCTTCGAATGGGTTGTTTTATGATCCTGCAGCAGCCATGATGAGTGGATTTAACATGAATTTCAGGTCATGGATCATAACTCAATCTGTTTGATGTGATCCAACTTTTCATCTATTTTCTAACTCAATCTGTTTGATGTGATCTAACTTTTCATCTATTTTCTTCTAATTATTTATGGTTGGATTGCATTTCAATTCGTCAGGTCACGATCTTCATCTCCAAGAACAAAAATTGGATAAATTGACTTCGAATCTTGATCTTCAGATGTAACCTTAAAAATGGCAGCACTCTGATTCTCGTTGCTTTCCCTTTCTAGATTAGATTTTCTATTATGTCGCTTACTTTCTCTTTCTGGAAGTAGGTTGCCTTTTTTTATTTTGATACCCTCTTTTGATTATTAATAAAGTAGCCCTGGAGGCTGGATTTTTTTTCTTTTTAAAAAATAAGTCGGGTCACACTATTATGTCGCTGGAAAGTGAGACAACGCTCAACTACCTACTAACCTTCTACCATAATCTAGAGTTCGGGACCATCAACATTTGTCATCATCTCTTCATTTCTGTAAATTTAGAAGTTCTTTTTTAATGGCTACTTTTGATTTGCTTCACTTAAGCCGAGGGTACTTTGGAAACAACTTCTACCTCCACGAGGTAACACTCCTTCCTAGCATGAGGGATCTACTATATTTGGTGGGGGTTCCCGTGAGAATTGAGTATGAAATTATGTAAGTCCTCGTGAGCATTGGGTATGAAGTACTGCGAACTCTTTGAGCCACAAAAGATAATGACATCATCCATGACAAACTTTGCACACCTAATCAAGCAAATTATTTGATGTTAGATAAATTTAAGCCAACCTAAAGCTAAAACTAGAAAGATATCTTTGACTATATTTCTCAGGGAAATGAATGAAATTCCTGAATTATTTATTACAACAATAAAAACAAATAAAAGGAAAAGAAATCGCGAGTGATCATATCCATGTTGACCAAAATAATTAAATTTTATGAATTGACCGGCCAGTCATTAGTCCTCGTAATATAAATATTACACTAGATTGTCCCTCGATGTAATGAATAAACTTCTAGGATAGATGCATGAGTTTGTGAAATTAGCGGAAGTTCTTTTTTGGTTTTTCACTCGTTTCATACCAACATTTGATCTCGATTAATTTAGATTTATATTTGGTAAGGTTCATTAAAGAAAAAAGTGCTCTCTATTGAAAAAGGATTCATATACAGGACTTAAACTCGAGGCCCCCAATTAAGAGTGGAGGAATACTATCAATGTTTTGGTGGTAAATTAATTGAAGTGCACCTACTAATAGTTGTAACTTTATTTTTTCTTTTCCTTAATGAAAAGAATTTTTCTGTCACGCCCCAAAACCCACCCTAGACGTAACCGGCATCCGACGTCATGAACAACATCGGAAGAACCTAAACAACACAATAATGATACTTGAACCCGCCAGGTTCAACATTCGCCTCCAACAGTTTATAAATTAAATGTAACAAATCATGAATACATGAATTAAATCAGCGGAAGTCTTTATAAGTCATAGTCATAAACGTGGCAAACACCCATTAAGTCGTACGAGACTTTGACAATCTACCCACAATTCTGACAACTATCTATGGAGCTTCTAAGAGACACAATATCATCTAACTTCGGGACGCAGCCCGGAAATCTAGAATAATAAATGAAACAGGAAGTGTCCCACGAACAAGGATGTGGGCTCACCAACCAGCAGCAACAGCTGTTGACACCCAATTTTGTCCCTCCTTTATTTAATTTTATTTACTCGGGCTTCTAAATTTATTGACGAACTAAATACTTTATTTTTCAGTATTTTATTTTTATTGCTACTACTATTAATATCGCTACTTTCATTTTCAACATTACGAGCATTACTTTATCACAAATTTTAAATGGTTCGTCATCGTCTCATTTTCGGGTTTGGACTCGTTAAATTAATTACAAGACAACACTTTGTTAAATCCTTATTTTTTCTACATATTAATTATTAATTGTCTCATATAGCATATATTGTACTAGTTAAAAGCCCAAGAGTAATTAAATTAGAGGAGGAAGGATCAACAATTTCAGCCAAATTAATGGCCCAAAATACAACCTTCCTCAACAGACCAGGCCACATTATTTCCCTACCAAAACAATTCAGCCCACTACCCCTTTTACCCGGTCCATCCCGGTGACCTGACCCGGGTCAGTAAACAAAAGAACCCCCTAGGGTTCTTTCTCCTTCTTGAGCCGCCTCCCTCCCCTTCTCTTTCTTCATCCATCTCTCTACCCTACTCTCTCTCTCTTTCTCTCACCATCTCCGCTCCTCCCACGCTCCTCTCCACTTCCCTTTGTTCCCCCACGCCTCTGTCTCCTCTGTCTCCCTTGTCCCCCACGCCTATCTCTTGTACTCTCCCCTCTCTTTTCTATAAAAAGAGGATTTTTGAAATAGAAAAAGGGGGGGATTTTCAGATTTTTGGGGATTACTCAACGTTTTCGAAGAAAAAGGAATCCCTACTCTCTGTTTTTTTTTTTTTAATATCTGGTTTGATTCATCAAAAAAAAAAAGGATACTTTACTACCCTTAACATTTCTACTTTACCTACTCTAAATCTGGGATTTTTTTTCAGCTGGGAGAGAGACCGAATCCTTGCTCTCCATTCTTAGTTTGTCACTCGACTCATAAAAAAAAAAGGAATACGAAATTTTAGTTCCTTCGATAACCTTAACCCCTTTTGGAAAATCTATTCTCAATTACTGTATTTGGGAATACGCATTTAATATATTAAGTGGTTTACTCTTTCAATTCTACTGCTACTTTAAAATCGAGGGTAGATTCGAAACCCCGACGACCTCAGTTCATTGCGCACAAAAAAGGTAAACCTTGATACATTTATTATTTCTAGTCTTTAATTCTTGCTTTAGTTAAATCTTTAGCTGATTCTGCTATTTTAGTTATGTAATTTCTTTGATGTTTGGGAGCTGCTAGTATAGAATGTTAATCGCTAAAATGAATTTGAAAGACGTATACTGTAGTTTGGATGTTTAGACTGAATTTCCAGAACTTAGAACCCATTTAGAGCCGAATATACATATGGTATACAGTGAGCTATCAAGGTAAGACGAAGGTATACATTCGATATACATCTGATATATACATACACCATGGTGTGTATATCTTAGGTATATTATGTATATGATTAAAACAGGCCAGCACTGTCTCTCTTTTACTCTGTTTGTTTAAGTAATATACCCTGTCATGAATGAAATCTGCTTGGGTTAGATACGATAAAATGGTCATATGACATGGCGAGGTTGTTTACTGATTTGATTTGGTCTCCAATTTACATTCTATGCTCAGTTCTATTATCAACCATATATTAGGCCTAGTCCTATTTTGTCGGATTAGTATGTTTATATGAAAATAAACAGGTCTTAGACCCTGATGTCAGTTAGGTCCGAGTGTATAATATTTATCTAACAACTTCATATTCAATGGTAGTTATCTGAATTACTGCCTTGGCGACATGACATGATTCTGTGCTTTTCAACTCAACTCAACTCATATGTGACCATTACATAATCATAGCATTGAACCTGGTTTTGTATACCCATCAGTGCCTTGAGGAGTTGTTTTGGTTACGTGAATTCTTTATTGATAGTTCATCCTCATTAGTCTTGCATAGTTAGTTTCCTCTTTGGGAATTCCGTGGCATTGCATCTCCCCTGGACATCTTTACTGATCATGAACATCAAGCCCTATCTTGGTCCTGTTTTACTCCTTGAACTCTGCATTACTGATTGTGATTTACTTCTCTCTCTATTCTAGATATGTCATCATGTATCATTGAATGAATTTTGCATAACTCCAGCCCTTCAAACATGTTGTAACTTGCCTGCTTTCTTTCATCCTGGCTACTGCATACCCATGCTACTCTGTGCTACTGTTTCCTTCTGACTTTTGCATGACACTCCTGCTTCTTTTTGACTTGTTTCCTTATGTATTCTCTCCTCTCCTGCTTCTTATCCTAGCTAAAACACTCTGTATGCTTGTTCTGTGTAATCACATGGCCTACAAGGCATTTTATCTTGCTTAGTATTGTGACCTGCATCTGATCATGCATGTTATGACTAGAGCTTTACCCCTGAATTGCCCGCATGAATGTGCTGAGCTCCTAACCAAGCTGCAGTGCTATTGTTAACTTTAAATCCATAATAAGCCTGTTGCTGGGCCTCTTCATACTTGAGAGTATTTACCTTTGCATCCTTACTGTGTGAAGTCATATGCCATTCAACTTGCATCATGTTTTGATCTGGTTGCCAATCTGCTTGCCTTTGCCCATTCCTGAGATGCCATGATATAGCTATCACTCTGTAGTACTCATTAGACTTTCTTAAATTCGTTTGAGTTTAGGATCATGGTTGATGTTTGTATTCCTCTAAATAAGTTAAACATACCTCTTTTCATTTAGTATGCATACTTGGCATGTCTGCCTAAGTCTAGTTATATTTTTTTTGACTGATTGGGGTTAACCACCATTTGCTGGATATGAAATGCTTCTCTTTAAATTAAGTTTGTCATTGAACTTTACTATTTAATGTTACATGCTCTTGCTGAGACTCTAAGTCCACTCATGAGATTGTCTTTGCCCCTTCACAAGCTGCCTGTGCTCACAGCTGCTATTACAGCTGCTGTTACTGCTTGTTTGACTTGTTATTACTGTTTTGTGTCATTAAGAACTTTGTAAAATGAATCTCATACGTATGTATTTGTGCATCGCCTCCCACTCATGCCTAAATCTTTGAATGCTCAAAGTCTGCAATAATCCCTTCTTGAACTTAATTGTCATTGCATGCATATTAAAAAATTGATTCAAAACACTGATTGAAAAAATTGGTTTGAAATCTCACATGTATTCTTGATAAATGGCCACTCATTCAATCATCAGAATCTAATCCTTGATGCTTGCTGTCTTGTTTGGTTACATTTATGCTCCAAATACTCATGTTGACTTATCTTCGCATATTCTCTCTCTGATTTTCTGTTTGTGTTATGATATACCTCAAAGTATACATAGTATATGAGCCTTAGTATACATCAAGTGTATACAAGAGCCGCATATCAGTGTATACCTTTCAGGTATACCAGGCATACTCTGAATACTGTGCATGTATTAGTCATTACATATGTCTGAGCTTTGCACACGTCTAATGCATAATAGATGTTATACTGTTTGATTCAGTTGTGTTTGGTTGTTGCTTTGTTTATACGTAGTAAGTGTGTGGTGGCTGAATTGTGTATACGTGAGGTATATTTAAAATATACACAGAATATACAATCTGTGAAGTTGTTTTTTTTAATTCATATTTCGATGTTTAACATTATTCACTGCTAATTTCCTAATACTTTTCTTTTTTTATGCATGACATCTTGCGTACGAGTCCAAGCGACTCGTCATCTCCCGCATTCGGCGTCGGGCCAAAGCCCAACAAAACCTCCTCCTTGTCCGGCCTCTGTTCGCAGCACAAATAGAAAAAAAAAAAAAAAAAATCTGGGCCAAAGCCCAATAGACAGGAATAGCCCGTAGCAGCCATATAAAGAAATTTATTAGGCCGAAGCCCAATAACGTGAACAGTTCGCAGCAATTGGGCCTTACTAAATGGGCCAGATCCATTTAACCTTTTCCTCTCTTCCTTATTCTTATTGTTGTGTATTTTATTTGCTTTGTATAACTAACATTTGTGCTTGTTAATTAAGATAAACTTTAGTAACATTAAGAGTTTTAGTTTAGTAATGGGTAGTTAATTCCACAAATCACATTCACTTCTATTTTTAAAATTATTTATAGTATCTATAATATATATATATTTTTTAGAATAATTGATTTTCAAAATAGCATGACTACATATTTTGGCTAAAGGAATCATAATTTATGCTTACTATCTTAGAAGTTTAAAACGTCACGAATTTTACATAACGTTAGCTTATTCTAAGAAATAAAAGGCAAATTAGTTTTAACGGATAACTTTTTCACTTTAGTTCCTTTCCAACACCTGAAATACATATTTGTTTAAAACAACCATCGCACAATATACATTAAACTAATAGTCTTTCTATAAAACCTTTAAGCTTTATTTAATATTAATCTTACAATAACTCTTTTTAATTTGTGAGTCGGCATAACTCACTTCTCTCCAAATACACATAAACATTACATGTCCCGCTCCTTTTAGTTTATTTTAACTAAAATCTTTTATGCAACTATTATTTTCTACAAGTTTTACTTTAAATAACTTTAGCAATACTTACAAGATATTTTCTTAAATATTTAAATATTTACATCTACATTTTTAGCCTAATTAAATTTTAGTCCGGTCGGTTAACCATTATTAATGGAATTTAGAGGATGCCTAATACCTTCCCTCTAGATTAGTTGAATCCTTACTCAGATCCTTTCGGTTTCGTAGACTTTACAATAATATCAAGTTTAGATAACTATTTTAATAAACTTTAGGTGGGGACTCCTTAAAACAAATAAACAAAATAGGAATCACCAATATGTTGTACTCTACTTAATCCGGTTAAAATGGGGTATGACAGCAGCAAGTTCTCTTAAGCGTCGAAAGTATCACGAACCTGCTCTTCTTCGTTACCTAACATACCATCAAAAACAACAATGGTATGCCTGAGTACTTCGTACTCAGTGAGTGCCTCGGGGACAATGAATAATACGAAAATAAAGTAAAATAATACATGAAGAGATCAGTCTGGAGAATCATATGAAACCAACGTAAGAACAGTTATTCAGTCTATGTATCTCAATAGTAAGTATCAAAACCCATTTATAAAGCCTTTTGTCAAGTTACAACTTCAAGTATGCCTTTTTAATCAATTAAGATAGTCATCAACAATTCAATAAGAGAATAAGAATGTCACACATGCCAATACAAGCCCAAAAATCAAGCATATCGCGCATAGCGCACCACACCGGAACATATAATTCTCGGTGGCTATCCTTCCTCCTGAATAGCTAGGCATAAATCACACCGGACTATGTAGTACGTGGTGGCTATCCTTCCTTCCGAATAGCTAGGCATAAATCACACCCCGGGTAGCGAACCTAGCTGTCACGCCCCGAACCATGGCCTGGACGTAACACGGCACTCGGTGCCTGACTGCATGTGACCGAGCGAACCACATGACTTGCTGAATCATCATGATGCATAACATAAGCGGAATATAACGTGAATGCATGATGAGCCTTTATAAAACATGGTAAGTCATAATACTTAATAAAATACTTGTTTAAACATAAGTGAGCCAAAATGGCTATACGACTCCAAATGTCTGACATGACATAACTGACTTGTCTAGTCTATGAAACCTCTATCATGAGTCTGACTGGAAAACATACTTACTGGGACAAGGCCCCCAGCATACCTTTAGATGCATAATTAATCATAAAATAAAAGTTGACTAAACCCCGAATGAGATGGGGCTCACCAATAAGTTGATACGAATGTTGTCCTACTGAGCAGATGTGTCGTCCTGTATATCAGTACCTGCATCGTGAAATGCAGGCCCCCGGGCAATAAAAAGGGGACGTCAGCACATTGAATGTACTGGTATGTAAAGCAACCGAGAGAAATAACATGGGACATGGAATAACATGATAAGAACTGAAACTGAAAACTTGGACATGAACATGAGCATGAGCATGAGTACATATATATATAACATGAGTAAAACATGATAAGTAGGGAGAGCATTTCATAAACCGACACATGATATCATCACGTGGATACGTGGAGTCTGGTACCTCGCCGGACCAGCAGAGCCCCTATACCTTGCCAGGGTATAAGGTAATAACGTACCTGATGGAACCATTCAGTGTGAAATTAAGGTATCGTCCTAACTGGCGGAGCGATCCTTGTCCTATGGTGGCTACATAGTTTCAGGCTATCTGAGCCTTCTCGGTAATTCGTGCAACTCCCAAAAACATGAACATAATATAGTTGGCTAAAAAGCCCATGATTTTCGTGAATTAACTTGTAATCATGATTTCACGAAATAACTTGTAACATGGTTTCAAACATGGTTTCATGAAATAATCTTGTAAACATGGTTTCATGAAATAATCTTGTAAACATAGTTTCATAAGATGACTTGTCATAGTCTTGCAAACATGTTCTTGATTCATGAGTAATACAATAATTCATAATCATATATTTGTAGTTGACTTGAAAACATGTTTATAACTTGCAAAATAACTCATGCAGTTTCATATGAACATAATGAGAACACATGAGGAAGAATTCATGATTCATGGATTAAGCTAGGATCCCTAATGTCCGTAATGGAAGATTAGGAAATACAATAACGAACATAGATACGGAATTCGTGTACATACATACATAATTACGGGCTACCAATATGTTGGGTTTAATGCCCTAGGATTTGAACTTCATAGATGTTACGAAACGGATCATGGGGAAGAACGTAGAGATTCCCACATGTGGATGGAAGTTCTACATACCTTAACTTCCCGCTTTTGAGTGTATCACAATGTCCGTCAATCCCTTCAACTTCAATCTATAGCAATACAAGCCATAGGGATTCTATATTAGCAACAATATCCATGTTTTGTTCATCTAAGCATTTTATCAAACACTTAGTGGGCATGAAGCTCTATAACCCTCATTAATGGTGTTTTCTTCACCCAATCCCCATTCTATTACTTCTAGCTAATTCTACAATATCAATTAGATGTAATTAACATCATTCTTCATCAACCATATGAATACAACAATCCCAAGTCAACAATCCAACAATTCTAGCATAGTTCATATAATTCTCTTCATCAAACCCAATTATTATTCTTCCAAGAATTCATCAATTCACAACCATAAATCATTAGGGAGTAGAAAAATTACCTTTCAAGAGTAGTAATCACGAAATCAACACCCCCAAGTTCGATCCTTAGCTTAGAATGACGGCAACAACTTGTACTACACTTTATCCTTCACGAGCTTCGGGATTCGGGGCCTTAAACTTGGTTGATTTTCTACTTTCTCTCTCTAATTTCCCCTCTCTCTCACTTCCTCTCTCTAAAATCTGAAGTTATGGGAAAAATGGGGCTGCTAGGGTTACATTTCCCTTATATACCAAGGGGAAATGGGTTTGACCCAACTTGAAAATAGGTTGGGACCTTTCTGTCTTAAAACGTCCATATCTCCCTATCCCGATGTCGCCTTGAACCCACAACCTATGGTTGGAAAGGTATTTCAATTATCTACAACTTTCGTTCTTTGAGTTTTCCCAAATTCCCAAGTTATGATAGGGTTATGGCCTCCCGAAATCAGGTGACCCGAAACGTACATACGGACCAAGATACGGTCACTGTTACGGTCCCGTAACACGAGGTACGGACCGTAAATTGGTACCGTACCTTGGTGAAAATTTCCAGTGAGGTTCTGGAAATTTTCTGGACATTACGGTCCACTGTTACGGCCCGTAACACGTGTTACGGTCCGTAACGTCACCGTTACGCTGGCAGAATTTCCAGCGAACAGACTTCAGTAACATGGGCATAACTCTTTGCACAGATGTCCGTTTGACCCCCGTAAGATACCGTTGGAAAGATATTTCAAAGGGATACATCTTTCATCAAGGAAGTTTTCTCAAATTCCCAACGGATTTTCATGAAATTTGACTGGAAGGCAGACGTATCAAAAACTTAGCCGATTCTATAGGATTTCAAGTGCCTTACTATTAGCCATATTGAGACGATCATATCTCCTTGCTCCGATCTCTGATTGGCTTGGTCCTTATATCGTTAGAAAGGTATTTCTACGTACTACAACTTCATTGATAGTACCTTCCAATATTCCAAACCGATCAAGGAGTTATTGCTGCCCGAACTAGGCCTATCAACCATTTTCGCAAAACGTTCAAACCTTCAATGTTTCCACTAGAACTCTAATAATATGAGCTTAAACTCAGTTCCAAGATGCGGGGTGTTACACTAGCGGCGGCCACTCTTCCTCCCGAATGGCTAGGTAGTGACACACTAGGATCCATAGTGGCTACCCTTCCTCCCGAGTAGCTAGGCCAAACATCATAACAAAGTTCATAGCATAGAAGCCGATTCGCAAATTGTCTCAAAGTTGTCACACCATCAATAACATTAACGTTCATTATGCATATCACTAAGTCATTCCAATCAATGCTTTGAAAACGTACAACTTCTTTACAAAGATTTCTATGTCCCAATTCACTAATGAAAATGTCATTACCAACTCTTAACTAGCATTACTAAGCATCTCCCATAGAGGAAAACATTCATAATAGCTTATACATATATAAGGTTTGTTGCCATCTAGGTATAATGTGGGTTTATCCCCTCACACACATCAACCACTATTTAGACATAAATTAGAGTTCAAGAAACATGAAAATATTGTTTTTTCTTTCATTTATTTAAAGAATACAACAACAACAACCCAGTGAAATCCCACAACGTGGGGTCTGGGGAGGGTAGAGTGTACGCAGACCTTACTCCTACCAAGGTAGGACGGTTGTTTTCGAGAGACCCTCGGCTCAATAAAAACATAAAAAGAGGTCAGATACGGCTAAGAGATTCAAAGCGATATGGAAATGAAGTAATGCAAGCGACACAGATAACATAGAATAATCAAAGCACAGGAAATAACAGATAATAGCATAAATCAGAGCACAAGAAATTATACTATGATAATGCGACTACTAATAAGACAGGATAATGAGACTATCTACTAGCCTTCCACCCTAATGTGGGTCCTCCAAACCCTCCTATCTAAGGTCATGTCGTCGGTAAGCTGTAACTGCGCCATGTCGTGTCTAATTACCTCTCCCCAATACTTCTTTGGCCTACCCCTACCTCGTCTGAAACCATCCATGGCCAACCTCTCACACCTGCACTGGGGCATCCGTGTCTCTCCTCTTCACATGCCCAAACCATCTCAATCTCGCTTCTCGCATCTTGTCTTCCACCGAGGCCGTTCCCACCTTGTCCCGAATATCCTCATTCCTAATCCTGTCACTCTTGGTGTGGCCACACATCCATCTCAACATACTCATCTCAACAACTTTCATCTTTTGAACGTGAGAAATCTTAACTGGCCAACACTCCGCCCCATACAACATAGTCGGTCTAACCACCACTTTGTAGAACTTGCCCTTAAGTTGTGGTGGCACCTTCTTGTCACATAGCACTCCGGAAGCAAGCCTCCATTTCATCCACCCTGCCCCAATACGATGTGTGACATCATTTATTTAAAGAATCTTGAATAATATTTATGCTTCCAAATTCAAGAATGCCAACTTATCAACATCGTCAACAACAATATCAATAATTATTTTATATCAACATCCAACTAATCATATCCATTAAATCATACCAAAACAGTCACGAATTTTATCACAAAACAGCCCAAAAACAGCCGCGAATTTTATCACCAAAGCAGCCCCAAAACAGCCACAAATGTTATCACCAAAACAGCCACGAAATTTATCACAAAACAGCCACGAAATTTATCACCAAAACAGCCCCAAAACAGCCATGAAATTTATCACAAAATAGCCCCAAAACAACCATGAATTTTATCACAAAACAGCTCCAAAACAGCCACGAATTTTATCACAAAACAACCACAAATTTTATCCCAAAACAGCCCCAAAACAGCCACGAATTTTATCACAAAACAGCCCCAAAACAGCCACGAATTTTATCACAAAACAGCCCCAAAACAGCCACGAAATTTATGACAAAACAACCCCCAAAACAGCCACGAATTTTATCACCAAAACAGCCCCACAATTCATTTGATATTCAAAAATTATAACCGAACTTTCAATACCATTTTCTCTATTCTAACTCGTTAAATCTATCAATGATAAGGGTAAGAACATCATTAAAATCTTAGATATACCTTATATGAGCTGCCACCACGAAAACAACATCCCCCAAGTTCAATTTTTAGCTTAGAACGACGGCAACAACTTGTTCTACACTTTGTCCTTCACGAGCCTCGGGATTCGGAGCCTCGAACTTGATCGATTCTCCACTTTCTCTCTCTAAATTTCCTCCCTATCTCTCTCTAAAAATTCTGAGTATTGGTATGAGATATATGGCTGCTAGGGCTGAACATTTCCTTTAAATAGCAAGGGAAATGGGCCTGACCCGATTTGGAATCGAGTTGGGCCAACAACTTGACCTTTCTGCCTTAAAACATCCATATATCCTTATCCCTATGTCACATGGAGGTCCACAACCTATGGTTGGAAAGGTATTTCAATTATATACAACTTTCATTGAGGAAGTTTTTCCAAATTCTCAACACAATTTCACGAAAATCGCCCAGAAGATAGACCTACCAAAACTTAGGCGAATTTAAGAGCCCTCAAGAACTTCACTAGTTGGTTTGACTTCAAAACGACCATCCTCCACCCGAATTCATCAAGAATGGATTCATATAGATAAAATATCATCTTAACACTATATATTTACATATTCACACCTAGTTCAACTTTACGGGGTGTTACATTTTCACTTTTATCTTCTTTCACCATTCACAAGCCGCCTCAAGAATTGATTGCAAAATTTTCCATTTAACCCTAGAAAGGAAACCTTATCCCTCTAATAAAAAGAAAAAAACATTGCATTTTCCTTTGTTTTACAAAGGGGAAAGGACACAAATGGCCGCTGGTAGGGCTGGGCGTTCGATATTCGGTTTGGTATTTTCAAAGTTCGGGTTCGGTAATCGGTAATTCAAAGTATATATCAAATACCGAACTTTCAAACTTCGGTTCGGTAATCGGTAAATCAAACTTCGGTTCGGTACGGTATTCGGTAATACCATATTTGAAACGTTTGGAAGAGAAACAGATCCAATAAGTAATTTTGTTTTAGGATAGAAGTGTAAAGAGAGTTGTGACAGAGACTATAAACTTTAACAGTTGATCTAGGAAGGTTAAATGATTTCGACAAATCAAACTTTTACTCTCCCTTATTCATATCATTACATCCATACCTGAAGCATTGCCCATCCTTTTGGTGTCTTTGAAGCCAATAGTAACAGCCAAGCACAGTAACATTAAGGTCCAATTGATCTCTGGAATATAAATCTGTCCATGTATTTTTGATGACGTATTCACTATTTTAACTTTAGGAAAGCAACCCAAAGAGGAGCATTGTTTAATAATTGAAAAGGTTCCAGTGATGATGGCTTGGCTCCCCACCACAGCAGCAAGTATAGCAATCACCAGTGTTTGTATCTGCAAAGTTCAAACATTTTACCCTATGTGATATTTCAAATAAACAAGGCCTTAAAGAGATCTGGAAAAGGACCCTTCACACATTTCTGAACTTCAAATTTATACAGATTATGCATGTAGAAGAAGCATTGGCAAAATAGGGGAGATAAGTTGGTCAACAGCTAACAAATACACCTATACACTCTATAGATCACTCTGCAAATAAAATCGAAAAGAAAAAACCATCTTCCATGTTGCTTCTCCATCCATCTAGAAAGAAATGAGATGTTCGATCTTCACAATGATCAGTTAGCAAGTGTATGTATATTTAGCTTAATCTCCACAGTCAAAGGATCTTTCTTCCTAGATATGGTGGCACAACTTGGAAAACAAACGATGCACGCATGGTTTCTACACTGTCGTGTTATGATCCTTAAGGATTATACAGTTAACGAAGTTTTTATCTTTACATTTTCAACTCAAAACTTTCATTGTGTAGAGCTTAGAATGCAGCATATACACGTATGTATGGCTGGTAAATAAAAGTAGATATATCAACACATATCTTTTTTTTTAAAATAAGTACATCAATCAGCCCATATTCATATCTGCAAATTGAAGCACGCATGGTAAAAAGGAAAACTGTTTCGCAAGAGTATATAATAAACTGAGCCCAAGTGTTACATATTTTCCACATGGGAGGTAGAACCACAAAGAACCAAATATATTGGAAAACCTAAAGTTTGACAAGAATTTAGAAGTTAGGTCGGGGTACCTTAAGAACATATAAGAGCTTTTAATTTTCTATAACAAAAGGACGCATACTCAAAAGCCTCGAGCAAGCTTCAGTCTCCTCTGTATTCAATTGTTTGAACTCTCCACATAGAAGATAGAACAACTTAGTGGACATGGTTCTACTTTATCTTGAAAAAGTGATTCATGTTCCTTACTGGATGTGCAATGCCCTACACCTTCTCTATTTTTTGTCACATCAGCTGCTCAATGAGACAATGACATACGTTTCAAACACTAATTTATCATAAACCTCACCATAAAAGTATTGGTATCTCAGTGAAAATGCAGAATATAAAAGCAAAAACATCAAGTTAGCACCTAGGATTGAAAGTAATGTTTAAAACCTTATCATAATTACACCGGAGGCATACATCTCTTGTCCATTGTCTATTCTTCATTCATACACTGCCTCTCCTATGTTAAGATGCAGCAGTTGGCATTATCAAAAGTTAAAAGTACTGGTGGAAATAATGTGGAATAATCAAATGAAAATTCAGAGCCTTATACCTGAGGCATCTTGCGATTACAAATCAAGAACGAGGGAATTTTTTGAGCTATCAGCCATATCTAAAAAGAATTTAAAATGTGTCAACAATTAAACTAAGTAAAAAAATATAAAAATAAAATACAAAAACTGAAAAACATACCAAGTTCGAGTTTCATAAGATCATTAAAATCTTCTTCAACATTTATGGGATAAGGCTCATTTCGACGCCAATCTTGAAGACAAATAACAGCTTGCACCAATTTCGGAGTCAAAGAACTCCTAAATGAATCAAGAATACGGCCCCCGGTGCTAAATGCACATTCCGATGCCACACTAGAAATTGGAATTTCCAACACGTCAAGAGCCATCTCGGAAAGAATTTTATATCTAGGAGAATGAGCTTTCCACCATGACAAGATATCAAAATTATCCTCATCATCATTCGGCTCTAGTTCTTCACTAAGATACTTTTCCAACTCCGACTTACCACCCAAACATGTACCATCTTGTTTGTTCCTCTTCATTTGGATCCTATTTATCACTTTTGTTGATTTTGTGCTAGTGTTAGAGCTAGATGAATCCGATGTCTGACCCGATAAATCAGAGAGAAGATGAGCGTCGAGATACATTAGAGAATTTTGCTACATACTCTTCAAACATAGATTTCATGTAAGTCACCACTTCATCTTTTATTTCACTCCCCTTTTCATCTCCAAACATATCCTCAAGTGCGTCGCCAACATACTCAAGTTTGTTACGAGGATCTAAGATAAAGGCAATAAAAAGCACTTTATTCATTTTTTCAGGAGCACCCCAATACTTGACAAACTTTTCTTTCATTTTTTCTCCCATTTTTGCCAAAGAAGGATCATCATCTTCCATACACTCTCTTAAATGATTGTGAAGCTCAACTATATCTTCAAAGTGAGCATTAGAAGTGACGTAGAGTGAACCTGAAACCTTCTCAGTTAGATCATAAAACCTTTTAAGAGATATTACCATATTTCTCACCTTTTGTCAATCATCACTTTCAAGTACACCTGCAACACTTCCATTTTCACAAACATGAGTAGCAAGATAAGTTGACAATCCACCATCTTCAAGATCAAACCTATCAAATGGACTCTCAAAATGTTGTGTGGTATCCAATATCAAGTAGGTCGAATTCCACCGGGTTGAAACATCTAAACATAATGACTTCTTACTGTCTATATTTTTTAGTTCACAACATTCCGCAAATTTTCTAATCCTTGCGGCAGATTGTCTAACATATTTCACCATATGCCTAACACGTTTGATAGATGAACCAACTTCTTTCATGCCATCTTGCACAATAAGATTTAAAATGTGAGCCATACATCTCACGTGAAGATGGTTACCACATTTCATGTTAGATCCCCAATTAACCATTTGTTTGTGTAACTCTTTCACCATGACATCATTAGAAGAAGCATTATCTATAGTTATAGTGATTATTTTCTCCAATTTCCAATCAAGCAAACACTTACTAATACAACGGGCCATTTCGTCACCCTTATGACTAGTAACAATCTGAAAGTTTAAAATTCATTTATGCAAGAGCCAATCACTATCAATAAAGTGTACTGTCAAACACATATAATTTATTCTCTGTATAGAAGTCCATGTGTCCGTGGTTAGACAAACTCTCGGTGATGTTTCTTTTAAATACTTCATAAACTTTTGTCTCTCTTCACCAAAAACTACATAACAATCCCTAGTCACTGTTCTACGGGAGGGAACTCAGAATAAAGGTTGGGTTTTTTTCATAAAATTCTTAAAACCTTCCTTTTCAACAAAACGAAAAGGAAGCTTATCAAGGATTAACATCTCAACTAAAGCCCTCCGAGATACCTCTTGATCAAAAGTCCAAATTGCCCCATCACCCATGTCACTTTCTAATGGAAAGTTTAAATTTGATTGTTTGTACTTAGAATTGGAAGTGTTAACCTTATTTGGATTTTTAGGACAAGTTTTCAAATGTTTATTCAGTCCACTTGTTCCATTTTTAGTTGCATCAACTAAGAGAACTTTACCACAATGCTTGCACTTTGCTTTATTAATTCCATCTTATATGAGCTTATCATAATGCGGCCAAGCAGCAGATCTTGGTTCTATAGCTTTCCTCTTCACAATCACTGAATGTTGTTCAACATCTGGTGTTGAATCAAGAGACTCAGTAAGAGGTGCGCTTCCACTGACATTGGTTGTTCGACTTGTTTCATCTTCCATCCAAACATAAAAGAGATTACAAATGTTATAAGACATAAATTGCAAGGGATTAAGCATCATTTCTACTTAACATAACATGATCACTTTATTTTACTTGTTTTCTGCTTGCTGCAAAAAATAACTTATTTTCTTTAATTTAAGTTCTCTCACCCGAAAGCAAATCCCAACTGATCACACCCAAAAGAAAAAAGACAAAAAAAGGAGAAAATCTGCAACCCATTTCATTTCCCAGAAATGAAAGAGACAATTTTAACAAATATCTTTCTTTCTTTCTCTCCCAAATACTACTGCTATGGATACTATCCATTCATAACTTTCTCTCCCAAAAACAACAACAACGAAGCATTGGAAGTGTAAAACAAAATCAAAAAATACAATACGGAAGCTATTAAATAAGTTCTATTTTCTAAATTGTTATACTATGTTTCTCCTATGTCCTTTCTTCAACTTAAACAAAAAGAACCAAAACAACTTAAATTTTTCCTTTTCTGCGTGAGTACACCCATATTCCCTGATGCCCTTCCCACATTAGCATGAACAATATATGAAATACAAAAAGAAAACGAATTGAATAGATGAATACCCCAAGGCCCAAGCTCCCAACATGAACCACAAGATAAAAAAAAATCAAGAAAAGACCCAAGTAAGTAGACAGAGAACAGCGGATAAGAAAAATTCAGCAGTTACCTCACGGAAGAAGAAGAAGAAGAAGAAGAAGAAGAAGAAGAAGAAGAAGAAGAAGAAGAAGAAGAAGAAGAAGAAGAAGAAGAAGAAGAAGAAGAAGAAGAAGAAGGAGGAGGAGGAGGTACGAAGATAGAGCAGAATCAGAAATTAAGATGGAGAAATCACAGAATTTGGATGAGAAATTTGGATGAAGACACAAGGATGAATAGAAAGGAAATGAGATGAAGGTGGTGAACAGGTGAAGTACTGAAGTAGTGAAGTGTTAGGTCTTAACTCTTAAGAATCTTAGGGATTACACTTGATTTTTACGAATTTGGGCTGGCCTTAAAATATTTTTACAATGGGCCTTTAGCCCTTTACTCCTTTAGGCCCTACAGACATATAGTATTGGTAATTTAATTTTGGTATTCGGTATTTACCAAATACCGAACGGTATAATTGTAAATACCGAAACCGAAATACCGAATTTTATATTTCAGTACCGAATACCGAATCGAATTACCGAATTACCGAATACCGAAATACCGAAATAGCCGGTTCGGTTCGGTACTTCGATTTTCGGTATTTTATGCCCAGCCCTAGCCGCTGGGCCATAAATAATCTCATGCGCTGGCCTATTTATTCCCAAACTCAAAAATTAGCTCATAAACTATTCTCATCCGATAGCCAAAATATGTACTACAAACGCCACAAAAGATTTAAAAAGTCGTCACTAAAGGCTGGCTGGTCCAACAGCCCCATTGTTTTTTTTTTTTTTTAAAAGTCAGACTTTTTGTGGCGACTAAAAAAGTCGCCACTAAAGGTTAAATATCCCAAAACATGTATAATATGTGTATATTTAGTAAGAAATATTCCAAAAAACTCTGAGGCGATTTTTGTATATAACATGTATCGTTTGTGTATAAAAATATGTATCAATACCTGTATGTAATGTATAGAAACTGTATAAAATATGAATCACTAAGGTATGTATCATTTTTGTAGATAATATGTATAATTTGTGTATATAATGTGCATTATAGAATAGAAAATTGTATCATTTTTGTATATAATATATATTATTTTTGTATAGAAAGCATATATATAATTCCAGCATGTGTATATAAACTATATCAGTCTTGTATAGAAAGTGTATCATACGTATAAAAAATGTATCATAGAAACCGTATCATTGTGATATATAATATGTATCACTATTGTATATGTTAAAAATAAATATCATATCATTGTTGTATAATATTTTTATAATAAATGTATAATTAACGTATAATTTATGTATAATAAATGTAAGATTAATTCTAGCATATGTATACAAAATGTATAATTCTTGTATATAAAGTGTATACATAATTCCAACATATGTATATATGCTGTAGCAGCCTTTAGTGGCGACGTTTTTGTAGCGACTAAAGTCTTTTTTTTAAGCGCTGGGTTGTTGGGCCGGCCAGCCTTGGCATTATTTTGGGCCGACCGGCCATTTTTTGGCATTAATTTGGGCCGACCGGACACCTAGTGGGATTACGCCCAAACAATAGTTAAATGTGGAATTAGTTTGGCTGAGTGGACACACAGTGTTTTTTTCCCTTTTACAAATGCAGTGGGCCACTAAATGACTGTTTATTTAGCTTACAGTATGTGCTATCCACGTTGAACATTTATGTTCTCTAAAATTATTATTTTTTACTGCTAACCATAAACCTCAAAGAAAGATATGCATTTTTTTTTAATTTTTCACCCAGTGTTCGATACTCGTATTGGCATTCAACTAGGATTCGTGCCGTGTAGGGTCCCATTCGGGGGAAAGCGCTCCCTACCAAGAATTTTTTTATACTCAAGACTCAAACCTGAGACCTCTAATTAAGATAGGAGCAACTCCATCTGTTGCACAACATCGTTTGGTGGTAAAGAGAGATATGCATGTGTCGTAATCCCTTGTTTTGAGCTCATCTAAGAAACCCCTAATTATTGGGAGATAGAACTCCTGTGGAAAAACATTTCTTGTCCTTATCAATCCTCCGTTCACTTTTACTTATTCAGTATACTAAAAATAAATATTTATTTTTATTTGTGTAGTTTGAAAAATTAAGAGATTATTTACCATTTTATGTCTAATTTACCCTTATTATTAAATACTATAATCACTTTCAATTCATTACCAACATATAATAATTAGGGGGCGATCGATATAGTAAAATTATCATTTATTTACTACTTTTTAACAGGCGTGTCAAGTCAAACATGAATAAGTAAACATGGACGGAGGGGGTACAATGTTTATCGATCTGATATTCTTTATTTAAATATATAATTTCTTTTGTTTCAGTTTATGTGGCATAGTTGAAACTTACATGCTTTTTTTAAAAAAATATAAGCTTTTGAAATTTATGGTCTTAAACATGTCATAGCATTTGTGTGTCATAAAATTTTATAAAATTGTGACCTTAAATATGCCATAAAATTTTGTAGTTATAAACAGAAGTGAAGCTACAATATTAGTTACGATGAACTTAAGCCACTTAAATCTTGTATTTGTATTAGAAAATCTATATATGTATAATTGTTTTAGCGTGAACCCAGTACAAATACGAGCTATGAGTTCGATGAAAGTTTAGAACTCATAAACTCCAAATCCTAGCTCCGCCTTTAGTTATAAAAGTTTCTCATTTAGGGTAAAATAATAATTTAAAAGTTAATTGTTTTCAAATTTTGAATTGTGACATTCTTTTTTAAATGAATCAAAAATAAAAATGTTTCACATAAACTGAAATACAGGAAAGACTTTTTATTTAAGTTGCCCTATTAGAGATTCCTCTCATGTTATTTGAGTCTTAAATGCGTTAGTCTTCCTCCGTCCCAAAAAGATTGTCTTGATTCGGATTATGAGGGTCGAAGTCACAATAGTTAACAATTCAAAATATTTAGATAGTATTTGAAAAAATTATGATTAAAAAACTTATCCTTTGACTGTAAATAGTAACTAAGATAAGTTTTTGGGATGGAGGGAGTATGATTCTTCAAGGGCAATTTACACAAATGACTGCACTCTGTTTTTTTTTTTTTAGGCATAACTACACTTTTGCTAATTACATTTCGTAGCCACAGTAACGTGTGTTCGAATTCGGCCGTATTTCGTTGTATTCAATTCGGATGTATTCAATTAAGCTGTATTCATTCCTAACTAATTTTACACTGTATTCAACTTATTGTATTTTAAATTCGGTTGTATTCAAACAACATAAGTGAAAGAAAATATATGATTATTCGGATGTATTCAAAACTCATTGTATTCATTTGTATACAAAAAATCTCCTTCGAAATACAGGCGAAAATACATAAAGAAACACTCTATTTTACACTAAAAAAATACACTCAAATCTGAGATACAGGAAATAAAATCACTCTATTTTACACTAAAAAAATAACTAATACACTTAAATTTGAGATACAAGAAATAAAATACACTTAGATATGAGAAAACACACTCAGATCTTAGAAAAATTCGGTGATTTGCCATGGATTCCAGCCATAGAAGACGACGGCGGTGGAGGAGAAATGAGTGGCCAGAGAAATCTCCTTTGAAATACGCTCAGATCTGTGACTGTGCCAGCTGCGCATCAAGATGAAGATCTGGGTGGTAGCGGTGGCGCCAACGGCGGCGTTGCTTTCTTCCTCCGGCGAATCGAAAATACCACGGCTTTTTCACGACTATGATTGTTGCCTTAGCTGTGGGAGTGCAGTGGAGAGAGAGGGGGGTGAGAGACGACTGAGAGAGAGAGAGAGGGAGAGGCGAGAGGGGTGAGTGATGGCAGAGAGATAGAGGGGATGGAGGTGAGAACTCATCTCTATGTTATAAGGTTTACAAAAAATGGACGTGAGAGAAAATGGAGATGAGAGATGACTTTATTTTCTTGTTACTATATTTTACTTTAATAGTTAAGAAATGTTATTAAGATATAATTTTTAGCTATGAAAAGTAATTAATTCAAACTATAGTTACTAAATATAATTATTACTAATACTTAGCTAAACCACGTAGATTTCGCATTCTTCAAATGGTCTAATTGGATCTCTATTACACCACCTAGAGACAAAAGTTTTATTTTAGTTATTACACATTTTTTTATCGGCGGAAAGATGGAAGTAATTTATAGTCAAAGATGAAGGTAAAGATCGATTGTATCAAGTCGATATTAAAAGAAAACAATTGTTTTGACATGGAGGAATTTTCTTAAGAAAAACAGTATACCATATCTATTGTGCATGTCTACATGGTTAGATCAAAACGTCACGGAATATACTTCGTTATCTCTAGGAAAAAAACTAGTGGAATATCTCTTGGGCCTGTCAATCTCTAACTCTGATTAATAATTTTTTATATGGTAATTAATATTAAATTTGGTCGACGTTAAAATTTAATGGCTCATTAGTGTGGTTAGATAAGAACCACAAGTAACTCAAACTACATTTTTCTCTAGACGTTCTTATCTAATCTAATCTCTTTTGACTTGACACCTGTCAACTTTCTAAGGTAGGAACTCGTAGCTATTTATGGCAATTGATGATTTACGCAAAACTATTTTTTTAAACTAATAATTAGTCTAATTAAGATTTCCATCATTTATTTAAGTTGACAATGATGTAGAGATGTACTTGCTGGATCAATCAGTAGGAAAAAGCAATGTACTCTGTTAACATTATCCATTGCAGTTATATTTAGATTCAATGTATATGGTCTTTTTCTAATGCATTTATCCAAATACAAACGGAAAAACTCGTATAAACTTCTCAAGATTAGAAAATAATCTCTTTTACAGGTACGTTGAATTATATATTTAAATAAATCATTAATATAGTATACATAAAGACAGGAATATTATACAATATCTCCGCCAATGAGGCTCATTTTTCTTAGTTTTTAAAATGTTTTGGAAAATGTAAAGAAATTTATTAGCTATATTATATAGGCGGTGCATGTATAACGTGTATTGTAACAAACACATTATAAATCACGTGTAAGAACCGTTTTCTTATCACATTTCTCTATGATAAATAATACAATGAATCTTTCTATATATAGACAAGAGCACATAAGTTTGTTCCTATGATAGTGGAACGGAAAAAAGAAAAAGAAGCTCTGCATTATTGAAAAGACTTTCTCTTGTCAAGAAAACAACAAGTGAAGTAAATTTAATGGACCTCTCAAGTTGGCCATGCAACTTATATGAAGAGGAACCATTCTCTGTTTACTAATAAGCTTTGGAGATTGTATAATATACAAGCAGTGGGTGTACTTAAATTTATATCTTGACCTTGAATTATATGTCTCTACATAAAAAAATGTAAAAATAATAATAATAAAAGTGTGTGTATATTAAGTGGTATTCTTATTAGGGGCGGATGCAGCATAACGACAAGCAGCCAGTTTATCCGTGTCCAATATCTTCAATGCAGGATATGAATTTATATGTGAAAATATACTAAAGTTTCACCAAATATTGTATCTAAATTCATAATTTTAAAAGTGAAATGAGTTGAGTGCTCAAGACCTTACAAGGCAAACACATTGAATTTAAATCTTAAACATACCCTAACGCTTGTTATCTCTAAATATTGGATCACAATATATGCGCAGGGGTACGGTGGAGGCAAAATAAATTATGAGTTTGGTAGAATCCGTTACTTTTAATTCAAACTTTATATTTGTGTTTAAAAATTCATCAAATATGCACAAATAGTAAATTTAAAATCCATATATTAATATTTGAGATTATTATTCTAAAATCTCAAACTTTAAAATAAGTTCAATATTAAAAACTTTACAGGTTAAATACGATAAATTTAAATTCTAAATAATCCGCTCATGTGGGGGTGCTAATCCCTATCTAACAAAGCCAATTGAAAAAGGGGGAAAAATCTCAGAACTCAATAATACCAAAAGGGTCCAAAATTCCTTTGCTTGTTGTCCTCATAGTCCAATCTTATTGGCTCAGGACCATAACTTTTGACTAGATAGAGTCTTCGAATAATAGTTTGTTAAAGTTGCACAAACAAGAAATTAAGATAAGAACTAAGGATATTCCTCTCCCACAATGCCCTTATACCCCAATAACAACCCCCCCCCCCCCCCAACCACCACCGCAAAACAATATACTATCCATTGAATGAAGAAAGCCATAAGATAGTGATATTTGCTTAAAATATCGTTGCAAGTAGCAATACTCATACTAGCCTACTAGGTATGCAAGTCAAAAACAACCAATTAAAATAAGACAAATTTAGAAACCTCCAAAATTATAAATGGAGCAGCCTTCTCCTTGCAAACATTTCAAACACTCTCACTTTTCATTTTCCTCCTATAGAATCAAAAGAATTCTCTCTCCTCCCTCTTCTTTTAATTTCCTTGATTAGTTAAAAAAAGTGGAATTGGAACAATTCATTCTATTCCATTCAAAATCGTATAAGTAAATACTTGCCACTTCTTTCATTTCTATACTAGCTATATTTGAAAAAGAAAAAAAAAAAGATTTAAGAAAAAAAAATGGTAGGAAAAATTAGCTCTGACCTTCCTCCTGGATTTAGGTTCCATCCCACTGATGAAGAATTAATCATGTATTATCTTCGATATCAAGCTACCTCGAGGCCATGTCCCGTTTCAATTATCCCTGAAATTGATATCTACAAGTTCGATCCCTGGGAATTGCCTGGTCAGTATGCATGCATATATACTTGAAAATCTTGTTTAAATTGAAGAATATGATTTAAAAAAAAATTGAGTATTAATTTCTTGAAATTTTATTGATGATTAATAATGTCTTATGAAATGTAGAGAAAGCTGTATTTGGAGAAAAGGAGTGGTACTTCTTCACCCCTCGTGATAGAAAATACCCAAATGGTGTTAGGCCAAATAGAGCAGCTGTGTCAGGTTATTGGAAGGCCACAGGCACTGATAAAGCAATTTATAGTGCATCTAAGTATGTTGGTGTTAAAAAAGCTCTTGTTTTTTACAAAGGCAAGCCTCCAAAAGGTGTCAAGACTGATTGGATCATGCATGAATATCGTTTAAGTGATTCAAAGTCTCAAACTACTAAGCGAAGTGGCTCCATGAGGGTAAGAACTTTAATTCAAATTAGTCGGGGCCAACTATATGTACACTACAAAGAAAAAATAGGAACTAGCTACAAAATTTATTGTTAATTTGTCGTTAAATAGTTTGTAGCTAACAGTTTTGATACTTTGTCATTAATTGATCCTTCAATAGGATTATTAGCAGCGGCTTTTTACTGCTTAGCAACATAAGTTGTCTACTTTCCTTTGATGAATTAAACTTTTTTTTTTGTTGTTGGGTATTTTTCAGTTAGATGATTGGGTACTTTGTAGAATTTATAAGAAGAAGAATTTGGGAAAAACAATGGAGATGATGAAAGCTGAAGAAGAAGAGTTAGAGGCTCAAATTGTGAGTACAAATAATGATATTGAAGTTGTTGGTGCTGCTTGTGGACCACAAACAATGAAATTGCCAAGGACTTGTTCATTGTCACATCTACTAGAATTGGATTATTTTGGGTCAATTCCACAATTGCTAAGTGACAATTCAAATGATGACCAAAGTTACACAATGAACAATTTTAATAATGTAAATGTGGTTCATCATACGGAGAAATTTCAGCTAGGGGATCAAGTGTCATCACAACAACAAAATACTAATATTGCAGATCCATTGAAGTTCCAAGTCAGCCAAAGTAATTATTGTAATTTCTTCTTCAATCAGCAGCCAGTTTTTGTGAATCCAGCATTTCAATTCCAGTGACTATATTATATGGACGCTATTGGATGAAAAAGGTGACAGCAGAAGTTTTCAAGCAATTGTAAAATATATTCCTATGTCAAAGAAATGTTGTTGTATTATTTTAGAATTTAGTTTAGTTTCCTGGGCTTGTGTTTGGCAAAACTAATTTGCTTGTGAAATTGTAATGAATATTTTTCGGCAATCTGCCTTTGATTTTAAAAAAAAAATTATTAACAATGAAATGTCAAAATTGGATTTTGGATCAAACTTCTACTCTACTATCCTTAACCTCTTCTTCAACTTAATTTTTCATGTTTTTGTCTTCTGATTTGGTAGAAAAAGGATAGTTTTCATTGAATTACTTAATTGGGGATAGGCTTACAAAAGGAGATCTATTTTCAAAAGTCAATATCCTTTGATGTAAATCCGCGTTGAGAAATAATGAAAGTATATTATTAGATAAGACTTTCGTATAGATTAGGTAAAAAGTCTTGAATAAAAAAAAACAGAACCCTTGATTAGTGCAAGCTGTATGATGAAAAAAATACTTTTTATTAATTAACATGATGATACTAATTACGAAGGTTGATAGAGATATGGTTCGATGCTTTAATATGTGGAGTTCATATAGAAATTAAGTGACTGCTCGATTTTTGACATTCGGAGAATCAACTACCTAAATTTTTAAAAATTATATAAAAAGTACACTAATTAAGTCAAAATAATTAATAATTCAAAATATTTAAAAATATTGAAAAAAATTATGATCAAAGAAAAACTCGTTTAAGTCTTCAAATAGTAACTTTATCACAGAAAGTGGAATAGAGGGAGCTAGTAACAGTTTCAAATTTCTTACACTATCAATTTAGTTTAATCTATTGTAGCAGTTAGTACTATTTTTATCAAGTTACCTATAAGTATTTGTCATAATAACTCACTAATAATTTCTTATAAGTGATTTGATTATGTAAACACTTTTTCCACCCTTGGTAAATAGAATTTAAACTTATAATGAAGTTAATAAATATAAAATTGGCATCTAATAGCGAAGTTAATTAATATAAAATTGACATCAATATCTTCTACGTGGACGCATTTCAAGTTAAGATGATGCGAGTACTGAAATCAAAAACTTTTATTTTTTCTATACCCAAAAAAAAAAAAGGATAATAGGAATAAGAAGAGCATAAAGGAAAGAAATGAGTGACTAGAAAACCTTATATGAGCTACTTCCCAATCAGGGTCATGGTACAACGATAAGTACTCTTTTATTCTCTATTAGAGATTTCGAGTTTCAGCTCTGAATATAAAATTATCTTTGTTAAAAAAACACATTACCCTTAATGATGCTAGACTTTCTAATGTAAATTCAAATTTAATCGAGCGTCAATACAGATACATCGAACACTGGGTAACTAAGAAGAAAAAGAAATCCTTGGACAGTTGATAAAGAAATGAAAGTTGTGGTGATCTAGTGGCCAAATGGGGATCAGTAATCAGTTAGGTGCATCCGTGCATGCATGGCCCTTCTAAAAGATTAAAATATCCCCATCAGCTCGATAGTGACACATTCGGACTATTTTGTTAACTTAGTTGCTAACTTGCTATTGCTCTATTCGTTTTGGTTTTCCATTTTTAACGGCCAATAATGTTCCGCCGAAATTTCTCCTAGAAAGTCCTTTTAAAAATATTCTAGGATAAGATCAAACTTTCAGTTCAATGAACGAGGTATTTGCATTTGTCTTTCACTTTTAATTTTCTTGCGCATATACGAGGATGCTCAATATAAAGGAAAAGAAAATGTGGATTGGAATGAAACCACGTACAAGGTAAAATAATATTCTCTAGCTCCGTTTCATTTTTATTTAACATAATTTGATTAGGGACGATTTGGGACCTTAAGAGGTCGTTTGGTTGATGGTTAGAAAGATAATTATTCACGTACTAAAACTAGCATAATTATTGTCATATTTGAAAGCTTTTCAGCAATTTTGTATAAAATTCATTAGCACACCAAGTATTATCATTTTACTATCATTCATAACTAAACATGTATTGTATAAGTTAATTATGAGTCAATTTAAGAATTAATATTTTATGCACGATATAAAATGAAATAATTAATACATGAATAACTAATTTATGTTGACAAAGCCCTCGTCAAGATGACGCAAAGTCAAATCCATATATATCAACTCAACCTAATTTTCTTCACTATAATATTCCTTAACTATAAATAATGAAAAGCGAATAAAAACTGCATACTGATCTTTCTACAACAACTCATATTATGATACTATAGATAACTGGAGTGTATAAATTTAAGATAATGATCCAGTGATAAAATTGACCTTGGTCACGCTTGAAGAGCTTTTTGGAAGAAAAAGAAGGATCAAATAAAATTCAAGAAAATGTTACCCAAAGAGAGTTCATGTTGTAGCTTAATTTAGGCTGAAGAGACCAATTAGAACGTGCAATATGTATTCAAATTCGAGCATTCAAATATTGTTGACCAGTTTTATCTAAAGTTCACATAACTCACGTCCCAACAAAAATCATGTTTAGTTATGATAAGACCAACACAATAATGTTTACTTGGGCATGCCAAATTGCCAATTGTACAAAGGGGGAAAGAAAGCTCACTTTTGACCTTTCCATTTTTTCCTGATATATAACCTGGTGAATGAACACAACAACATGGGAATAGTGGTAACGTGTTGTTGATTTGCGTGTTGTTGGCATGTATAATACATCAAGAATGAGAAGGAAAGAGTTTTAGAAAATTGTGTGTTATCAAACGTCTATTATTTAGTTAAGTTAACCACAAATTTAATATATTATTTCTTTAATTATATACATTAGCCTCAATTACAGAGTCAGAATTTTCACTAAAGGGTCAAAATATAAAGAGGTAGTTCCACAAAGAAGCCAAGGGATATCAATACCTAGCTACACACAGTGTAGTTTTCCAACAAATGGGGTGTCAGTTGACACCCTTAAGTACACGTGGCTCTGCCACTAGCTTGAAGTTATACGGCTTATTGAGGCGATGTGTATAAGTAAAAATATGACACATGTTAAGTGATTGATTTATTTATGTCACTTGAAGCACACGCAATTTTGTTTTCCAAATTTGAACAAAAAATGTCAAATAAAAATTTCTTATCATATTCAGGTGTTCAACCAACACAAATTACACTCTAAATGTCTAAATAAAATTACTGACAAGTTTAAAGGTTTCGATGCGTTAAAACCAAAATCTAATATGTACTCCAATAAATGATAAGTATATTTTTTAATTCACTAATTCCAGATTTTGTATCCACCAAAGTCCAAAACAATAATCTCAGACGCTGGCGCCCTCTCATTGGATCAGCTGTCAAACAGTAAATTAAGACCGCACGAATGGTTGGTCAAATATTAATTCAACAAATTCGTATTTTCGATGCCGTGCACGATACACTAACATTGCTCCTCCAGCTATCGTTGAACACGTTCTCACGAGACAAACTTATTTAATTAGTAAGAGAAATTATATAAACAAATCTTTTGATGTTAGGGTAAGGTCAATCATATTAAAAGATATTTAAAAAGTGAGATTTAAGTCTTATTTGTTTATACAAATTTCTTCTTTTTTAAAAAAAAAATTAAGAAATTGTTTGGTTCTACTGTTGGAAATTTTTTGATGAAGATGAGTTTTACAAGTGAAATATCATTGTTCCCTCATAAAAGTTTAATTTTTTCAAGTGAAATGCATGTCAGAGCACAACTTCAACTTTCAAATAACATTTTTCAACTTTAATTTCAAAAGGTTTTAACCAAACTATGCCCAAGTAGTAAAAAAAAAAAAAATAACATACATTACTTGTTCCAATAGATAAATATAATCTGATGGTATAAAATTATTAAGAGTAACCATATATGCATAAGTTAAGCTCATACAATAACTATCCCTAAGGTTTCTGTTTCTTTTATTTCTGTTCCAATAGGTAAATATAATCTGATGGTATAAAATTATAAAGAGTAACCATATATGCATAAGTTAAGCTCATACAATAACCATACCTAAGGTTTCTGTTCCTTTTATTTCTAATCATTGTCCATTCATTTAAGCTGTCATTTTCTGTAAGTCCTATGGATAGTTGTAAAGGTGTTATAACACTATGAAGCTATTAGGCTAATCATTAATCCAACTATGTGGGAGAAGAAATGAGATTTTTTGGGTTGTCGTCATTCATGCAGAACTAATTAAAAATCTAGTCTCTCTGCCTAAAATTCTTTTAATTTCTTTTGTGCATGAAAATGATTGATCTTGCTTTGGGTTAAAGTTATATCATTCCTACATGGTGGGTTTTGCTTTGGGATATGACATTTTCATGTGGATGGTGAGCATCGGAGGAAACAAAGAAAGACAGCTAGCTTTCACTTTCCTTCCAATAATCTGAGAGATTTTAGCGCTGAAGTGTTCATATTGACTATGGCCTTAAACCTTTTTTTTTTTTTCTCACTTGATTTTTAGTATTTGTTTTGAGATCCCGATTAATTTCTATTCCCATCCGGATAAGTGTACGTGAATTAGAAATAGGTTAACGTAGATAATGGTACATAAAGCCAAAAATTAGATGTACTTAAATTAGACAATTCCCAACATCGATGGTGTACTATTAAAAATTAATCATCGCATAGCAATCCCCAAATCACTATTCACGTCATAAATTCATGCATTATTATATCCATCGTACTTAGACTACAGAACCTTTGAATTATATAATCACGATATAACTAGACTGATAGCACATAAACAGTTTATTTCAAAAGAAGTAACTCTTCACAATATTCTTGATATAGTAATCCACAAAATTTGAGGAATAAAAATGTTATATTTAATTAAAAATTATGCGGATGATGTAAAGATTATGTATACTAATAATATTCCCTTTGTTCAGTTTTAATTGTCCATTATATTAAAAATATATTTTCACTTTTACCTGTCAATTTTAGCATATTAAGAGAAAAATTACATTTTTTTCTATTTTATCCTTAGAATTAAATACTCATTCCAAATTATTTTCCAAGTCCATTAAGACGACAGCAACAACAACAACATATCCTATATAATCCCACCAGGTGAGGGTTGAGGAGGGTACAGTGTACGCAGACCTTATCCCTACCTTGAGAAGGTAGGGAGAGTTGTTTTCGATAGACCCTAGGCTCCAGGAGTCCATCAAGACTATACACACAATTAATACGGGTATCGCGGTAAAATATGCATTTCATTATTATTTCCTAAGTGGTGTGCGAAATTTATAGTCGAAAAGTAAAAGTGAATAGAGGGAGTAACGTATGACTTAAATCCTTAATCAAGATTAGTGATGACAAGACTAACAGTTAACACACTAAACAGTCACTTGGGCACGCCAATTATACAAAAGGGCAAAGAAAACCCCTTTTGACCATTCCATTTTTTAATAACCTGGTGACTTAATATTGAGGCACAACAATATGCGAGTAGTACTAACTTTCTGTTGATTTTTGTAGTGTTGTCATGGATGTTCATACACACACGTGTTGAAAAAACATGAGGATCCAAAAGCTGGCTTCTCAATTAAATCAGCTGTCAAACAGTTTGTGAATTGCGACCAGATGCATGTACTATTCATTTATATATCTCAGTCAACCAGTATCGTCCTTCCCGGTGCCGTTCACAACATATACTACCCCTTTAATATACACGTTTTCACAAACTTTAAGAATAAAATGAGATAAGGTTGCTTGAGCCTTAAGAATTTAGTCATGTTCTGTGCAAACATCGTTTTTAGGTGCATATATAGGTATGCAGGTTTGGAAACAAGGAGTAAAGAGTCTTCAAAAGGAGACTAGATAAAATTTAAAATGATCACATGGAGAGAAGTTGTCTCTAAAGATCTTCCATCTCTTGAAATCAATGTGAACTTAGTGAAAGATAGGGTATAAGATTTATATTAATAATATCAATTTATTAGCTGAGACTTTATTTTAGTATGTTAATATGTTTATTTTAGGCAGTATGTTTTCCAAGAGTCTTTTAGCCCTATTAGAGATCCTTATGCTAATATATAAGAAATATAGAAATTAAAGAATTCGTACTTTTTATTTTTTAAATATTTTACCAAGATGAATTTAAATGATCCTCAAAACTTATTTGAGATAGAGGTTTAGTTATTATTTTGGTTTGTTTTTAATAATTTTCTCAGCATTGTCCATTCATTTCTCATCTGTCAATTTCTGTAAGTCCTATGAATAGCTAGGCCCTCTGTATGTCATTGAAGTTGTTGCTTTGCAAAGCAATTATTAGTCCAACTAATCTGGGAGAAGGCATTAGAATTTTTGGTGGGGTCAGTCATGCACAATCAAGAATCTGTTCTTTCTGCCTAAATTGCTTTATTAGTTCTCTTTCTGCAGGAAAATTATTGAGCTTCGGAGGAAAGCAAGGAAGACAGCTACTTATGAGTTCAGGAACTGTGGTCTTGAATCTAACATAAAAGTCTAGCATCTTCTATTTGAAAGGGTTTAAATGGTTTTTCAGTCTTGTAGTGTGTAGTTTGAAGGTCAAAATAATATACTAACTACATTCATAACATGGTTTTGCAGGCAGCTGCGTCAAGGATATGCCTAAAGAAAGACACAGCAAATCAGTGAAACATTGTTCGACGGAATATATTCCGTCTCAACCCATCTACAAAATAGGGCTAGTGTTCAATTCTCTCTCTTGTGCCTATCGCTTTATCTAAGCTCCAGTTAACTAAATGCAATACAAGGGATCTATAATCAGATCTCTTTCCAAAAGTGGAATGTTTCTTTTATGATATTATCTTCCTGCCAAACCAGCTAGTTTAATCCAACCCAACAACTTAAAGCAAGAAATGCATACTTTCTAAATAAGCGTGGATGAGATAGAAGGTTGGTCACAACCCGTCTACAAAATAGGGCTAATGTTCAGTCTTGATTGGTACCCAAGAAATCTGAAGAAGTAAGAAGTTACTTTCAAGTGAACAGGCCAGCCCAAAGTTAACAACTCCAAAATGGGTCAATTATTACCTAATGGGCTAAATAACTACACAACATAAGCCTTTTGAACATCGACCCAACACTAAGTCTGTTGGAAGAAAAGGACACTCTTCAAAAACAAAATAAAGAGGATAAAGAAATGCCAAGTCACCAAAAGCTAAGGTCCAATTTGGATTTAAAGAAATCAATTATTATCCATTCAAATGCTTACCCCCAAAGCTCAACTATGGACATTACATTTCAAAGCAACAACACTCTTTTAACTTTGTTACACAAACATGAGCACTTTCACAAATCCTACAACATTGTTCCATCCAAAAATCACCATAACCAAAAACAATCACACACAATGCAGGACATTACCCAAAATCCAATCAAACTTATCTAGTGATGAAAAAAAAAAATCCTGTAGGAGAAAAATTGTCACAACATTTCTAGCCACTTCATTAGCATTAGGCCTACAATCCACACCATTAGCATTGGCTGAAAATTGGGGCGTTCGATCATTTTTAAGGGAACATTTCTTCGAGCCGGGGTTGTCCCCTGAAGATGCAGTGGCACGAATTCGTCAAACAGCAGATGGACTACATAGTATTAAGGAAATGTTGGAGACCAATTCATGGAGGTATGTCTTGTTTTACATTCGTCTTAAATCGGCTTATCTTAAACAGGATATGAAGAATGCCTTGTCCAGGGTGCCTGAAAGTCGAAAAGAGTCTTTTGTTAAAACTGCCAATGAACTGACTGATAACATGGCTGAGGTACTGTCCTGATTCCTTGTTAGAAAATCTCAAGATTTCTTGACTGTTAATAGTTCTTTGAGTGATTAGCATTTTTGTTTTTCAGTTTGATTATTACATTCGAACTCCAAAGGTATACGAATCACGTGTATTCTACGAGAAGACGCTGAAATCAATTGATGAGTTGGTGGCATTACTTGCATAATGTGAGAGTTTGCACATCAAATGTAAAGAGCTTATTTCTCAAAGTGGTCAAGAAATCTTGAAATTATATACAGTAGCAGTTGAAATAGTCTCAATTTACGTTCATTAGTTTGTTCAGAAAAGGACTTTCCTCAATAAACAAATTAGAGCTTATGATTACATAGTTTTGAGAGCCATTTCTGAGACAATCTATATTGTAAATATCAGTTTCTGCTTAATGAAACTATGGATTGTTAACTTGATTTTTGAAGATGAGTTCTCCTGTATGCAGAGGAGGATCCAGCATAATTTTATGTGTAAAAATTCACTAAAACTGTAACAAATAGTAGGTTTGAACCCATAATATTAAAATATAATAGGTTCAATGTTCAGAACCTTAAATGTCGAACTATAGAGTTTAAATTCTAGATCCGCCTCTGCTTGTGTGGTCCCAACTCCCAAGTACTAGATCCTTATAAGAAGAAAAAAAACATTGTAATGGAAACTTGAAATCTTTTCATTTGTGAATATTCATGGGGATAAATGAAACAGCAGATACAACTAATGACAATCTTGATACAAGTTTCATGTTATGAAAAAACACACTGAAATTCAACTGATGAAATTAACCATTCAAACCACAATTCACACAAAGGCTAGCAATTGCTGGTGTAGCCAGTTTCTTTTGTTTACACTTTAGCTCCTGGATAACGCGATAGCTGACAAAATAATAAGGAAAACCATCATGGCCATTGCTCCGAAAGAGCCAATAAGTGATCCAGCAGACTGCTGACAGAAATCTGTATACTGTTGGCATATCGAAAACCAATTAGTTGAAGGGTTCCCATTATGTGCCAAAGACACAATCGCGGCTGCTGCAGATGCTCCAGATGTGATAAAAACCAGCATTATCTTCAAAAATTTCACAATAGTATAAAAGATATCAGCACAACTTCATAACTTAGCACAATAAGTATAAATATGAGATTTTTTTTCATAGACAAAACGCGACATTCATAGTAGAAATTTATAGCTTGTTTGGCCAAGCATCCAAAATTTGCTTATTTTGAAAAGTATTTTTTGTCAGAAGTGTTTTTCGAAAAAATACTTTTAGAGAGTAGTAGTTTGTGTTTGGCTAATGGATTTGAAAATCACTTTTGCCATTATTAGAGCAGTACTTTATACTTGGTCAATGTTCCAAAAATGCTTACGGGGAAAAACTCCGTTTCTTTGACTTTTGAAAAACAACTTCTTCTATTGCTTAAAAGCAATTATTTTTTCTCTAAAAGCTTGTACAAACACCTAACTTTTTAAAATAAGCGATTTATAAATAAAAAAAACACTTTTTCCTTCCTAGAAGTTTGGTTACCGCATCTAGAACGATGAGCAAAACTCTGCTGTTTCCTGCTCTTCTTTTCATAATGTGAAAGATGGAAATAGGGAGAGTAAGTGCAAGATATCCACAAGCTATGGCATTTACAACGACAAAGAACCTTCAATCACAAGAAACAAAAAAAAAAGAGTTAGTTAACCTTTCAATCAACAAAAATTAAGTTATATTTCATGTAACATGTTGGATTTTGCTTACTTAAACGCGTCGATATCATCATATTGAGCCTCAAAATTTACAACCTGTGTGCTAAAGGAAAGTGCTTGATCTGCAGTACCCATTGCCACTGCACCTGCTAAGGTTCCAACAAGTGCAACGATACGAAAAACAAGATCAAATACAGAGATCCCTCTGTTTACTCCATGAACTTTAGCCTTTGATGCTTCTCCAAGTTCAATTGATGCCGCCTTCATTTTTCCCTTTTAGCTCAAACTTCGAAACTCAAATCAAATTAACTGTTATGATTTTTATGTTAAGCCTGTTATGAGCTTAAGTGCAACTGCGAATTTATACTAGTTAGAGTGGGTATTAGGTTTTGCTGACACGTAAATAGTTGTTCCTTTTGCTTCTTTAATCAATGAAATGTGCAACTATCTGGTTTAATACATGATATTCCTTAAAGTAGTTCAGTTTTGCATTAACTTGCTATACTTTTTACCTGCTCTACTTTCTCCATAACAAGCTCTTCATAGCATATTCTTTCAAGAAAATGCATCATGCAAGAAACTGCAACATTCTTTGTCCTAATTATTATTTCTTTTTAAATATATTGTAAGCCTACTATACTTATGACCATTGATTTGTTATATACTAGGTCAAATGATAATATACTACTAATAATGATGACTATGGTCCTGAATGGTTCTTTGGATTAGGCACAAAGTTTTATTTGAACAAGAAAATCAAGGACGACGAATAGGATTAAGAAAACGAGAAAGTTTAATGATTGATAATACTAGGCTGACTATTTAATTAAAAACGAGAAAGAAAGAAAAGAAATAGTTCATGGAGTAGGTCAAATCTAACTAATTTCTAGTTGGAGACTTTTTTTCTTTTCAATTTTTTTTCTCATGCTGTTTTTGATTAGTTGGCATTTATGCACTCGTAAACAAATTTGTTGAGCTACTACATATGTTACCCGGATTCGTTTATGTATACATATGAGGTACATGTGTTTTCAAGTATTCTGTACTCAAGTTATTTTGGTGAACTCTTCGTGTATTTCGAAGGATTCGCAAAATATTGCCCTCTTAAGTCTCATCACATTCGTTCAACACGAGTACACCAAGGCAATTGAAGAATCCTCGTAACATGACTAAGGCAACTGAAGATTACTTGATATAATGTGTAGTAATGTCATTTAAAATTCTTTTTAAGATTTAAGTGAAATCAACTGGACTTATCATTGACCTTAAAAATAAACATAACATATAATCAACTGGACTTACCATTGGTCGTAAAATGGTAGTACATCTTTTATTTGGGCTTAATGAGGAATAATCATACTTTTTTACAATTATTTGGATTCATGTTAATTAAAACTTAAAGCAAAATATTCTAAAATATTGGTAATATAAAATGCCAGTGTAATCGAATTGAAGTTAAGTTGTTATCTTATTCCAATAGCTAAGCAAAGTATTAATACAGTACATCACGGTGCTAACTAAGGAAAGTAATAAAAAGGATTCCTACATATCCCTACAAATCTGCTCCTTAACTATGGCTATGTACATTACTAATAATGAGTCTATATACATTCTGTAACACTCCCTCTCAAGCTGGAGCATAGATATTGATCATGCCCAGCTTGTTACACAGATAATTAACTGGAGTTCCATTCAAAGCCCGGCGCGTGATGGACAGGTGGAAAGTACAGCCGGCGAGTAAAGGTCACTCGCTTCACACCCTGTCTCTGGGGAAGACTGTTCCAGTCGAAAAATCTTATCCACCTCTTGCTATGGTGGAGGTGACACAAAATGACCACTTCAAAGTGATCGATTCAAAATCCAGAATCTCTTTCAGTAACAAAGTCAAAAAGAGATCGCTTTTTTTTTCTTTGAAACAGAATCGAAACAAGATCGATGAGCCTATAGGCTCTGATATCATGTAATCGAATTGAAGTTAAGTTATTATCTGATTCCAATAGATAAGCAAAATATAAATACAGTACATCACCGTGCTAACTAAGGAAAGAAGGATTTCTACAAATCTGTTCTACATATCCCTACAAATTTGCTCCTTAACTATGGCTATGTACATTACTAATAATGAGTCTATATACATTCTGTAACAGTCAGAAAATTGAAAATACATTGGATGTTTACGAAACGCTATGAGATGACATTCTGACGCTAGAAGGGAAATCTTGATTTTAATTTTTAGCACTCAGATCTGGTGAGGCGAAATTCAGCTTTCATATTTAGTTTTCAATTTTCAGCTTTAGTAATTACAACTAATATTCAACGCTTTGTTTTCTTTTAAACTCTTAAGTTTGTTAACAGACTTCCCTCTAGCTCACTTTATTGACTCGTGTTTCCATTTTGTTTTTCAGATAGTTTAAGATAAAAAAAATCTGAATGTTAATTTTACTGATACTTAAAAGAAATAGTACAAGCAAACTTTACATTATAACAAATTGTAGTGAGGGTTGGACATTTCCTATCCTCTATATGCGTATAAAACATGAGAACTAGACAAAATTCAGTGTCCTATAACCATTTCAGGGTTTATAAAAAAACGTTACCACAAATAAACATCTTGCTCTTGGAAATAGACATTATCCAACATCTTCGATACACAGGTCCTGTTATAGAAATTGATACTCTAAGGACCAAGGGTATGTTCGGTATGGAAGAAACATTTTTTAATTTTTTCATGTTTGGTTGATCAAAATATTTTGAAACAATTTTTTTAGGAAATAAGTGGTAAAAGCTTACCCGCAAAAAAAAAGACCAAACCAATAGATGCACTACATTTGGATAACACACTATTATCACTTAATCACGGCTAATTAATACTATATATTATCACCCTATTAATCAATAATTGGTATATATAGTTTGGGGTAAACAACAAGTGCTGATATGTATTTACCGAAATAAGTTTCTTAAAAATTAAGAAAATTACTTCTCCAATAATAGTAAGAAAATAAGTATCATTTTACTTGATACTTCTCCAAATATCATAGAAGATCTAGATCTAAATGTGATCAAGATTGATGCAATGAGCAAGAAAATGAAAGGTGCAATTAGATGTACTAAACAAAGAAAGGAGATCTTATGACATTTAGAAAATGAAGCCACGCGGGATTAGCAGCATGTGATGCATGAGAGTCAAAAAATTTAGACTCCTTACCTAACAAGCTATATGTTTAAGAGCTAATCATTATTTCACAGTTGCTTCATGTTGCTCTTATAAAAACAAACCACTTGTATCAAATTAATACATTGTCCCTTTAGAAAATATGCTAACTTTATAGAAATGGACACTGAAACGTCTTATTTTGACAAGTTAATAGAGAGCACTTCGTTTTTTTCAAGTTCTAATTTTGTGTATTGCTCAATTTATATCTGTTTTTTTATTTTATTATTCATGCAAACATAAAGTTTCGGATTTAAGCGAATACTCCAATATTGAACTTTATCATTTATCAGTCTTTTTAAAATTTTCTTTTCTTTTCTCTCTATGTCACTAGTTAAAAGTTAGCAGGGTTTCTAATCCCATTTTCGAGAATATAAGGAGATTTGGTACCTAATGAGTTATGAGCATATATTCGAGAATAACTTTTTTATTTCAGCCATGTATGTGCCTACCAACTTCAGACAAAAGTTGTAACTATATATATATATATATATATATATATATATATATATAGTTATTCTTGAATGTCTGAAGTTATTTCAAATTGAAAGACTTGCAAAAGAAGTTTTTGCACCGATTTCCCTTCAAACACACTGGTCTTTAATTTTACCCATGCTACTCATTTAATGAAAATATCCAAATCTGCTTCTCTCGGCATAAGTTCTGTCATATATCTTCGAAAACTAAACTTTTGTTCCACTCGGCATAAGTCCTGTTTTGTAGAGTTGGATGTGTAGTTTGAAAATTTTTCCCTTACTGACATAACTTGTGTGATATATAATCTAAACTATACCGAGCGAAATCTAAAGTTATATCGCGCGAAAAGTTGGGGCCCCAAAATTAAGGCCCAGGCCCAAAACATGTATCAATATGAGAAGGCCCATATTCTCCTGTGGAATGAAAACGCAACCTTTTTTTTTTTTTTTTTTAATTTCCATTTTGCAGTTTATTTGCTTCTTTCTTCTTTCTGTTCCATATTTCTGGTAACTCATCAATTTCATTTAATCCGGTACGTTTCTTATTATTCTTTATTTATTCTTTTCATATATCAAAAAATTGATTTTCTTGGCACCCTTGTGTTCTATATTTTTTTTTATTATTATTATTATTAAAGGTGGTAATATTGAATATATAGTAAATTGCTTGTTCTTGTGCCTTTCTATCAAGTTTGATTCTTTTTGTTATTTTTCATTTGATAATCTATTATTGTGTTCTTGGTATAAATGGGATTTTAGTATTGATCTAAGTTTGTATGTAAAAAACTTAGAAATGATACTCTTGTGATGATTGATTTGATGCTTGAATTGATGTGGATTACTGAATCTGTGCGTGTAATTCATGTTTTCTTGAACTGGGAATTTATAGCATAGTTTTTCCCTTATTTTGTTTCGTTTGCATGTTTATTAGCTTAGCTCCTGACACAACTGAAATCTTGAAGAAAGAAAAAAACTGATAAGGTTTTATTTCCCCTCAAATTTTGGGGATCAAATCAATTTCTTTTAGATTTTTCTACTCCCTTGGTGTCGAGTTGTTTGTCTTACTTTCCTTTTTAGTCCGTTTTAAAAAAGAATGCCTCTTTCCTTAATTCCAACTTTCCTCCTGGCATGTTTAAGACCACAAGATTAAAGGTCATTTTGGTAGATGCTACATATCTTTAATTTACGAATGTGAGATTCAAAGATTTTCTTTACTTTCTTAATCTCGGTGCCAAGTCAAAACCAAACAAACAAATTGAATCGGGGGGAGTATTACATTGGGGATCGGGGAAGGTGATAGTGAGAATTGAACACATTTTGTGTGGTGATTCTCATGGGTGTCACTGTAAGCTTTGGTGGCAATTCAATATTCCGGTCAACTGTGTAAAATGAGCTGTTTTTGTATGATATGGCGCACTTATTAAACTATAAACTGTACATTATACAGTAATAGGAGTATCTAAAGTTTTTCTTCTTTCTTAGGGACTCTTCCAGGCTTCAGTTTATTTTGTGTCGACTGAGTCGATTGAATCTCCATCAATACTTGTGCATAAGTGTTTGTAGGCTTCAATCAGTTTCTGTAATATGTGATTTTTAGATTCATGTGTTCTAGATCGCTTATGCAATTTATACGGAGCTTTATGTTATCCAGGGCAGTGGATTTTCATTTGTTAACTAAGATTATATATGCCGTGATTCATGATTTGTTGATTTTATATTCATTTACTTGTCAATGCCTTAGATTGTTTAAGGTCATTTTCTGATATGTGGATCAATTGAAACTCTTTGCTTTCAGTTTATCTCTAATAGATTACTTAGAATTTAAATATTTTACTGGAAGATGCCCAATTTTTTGGATTTTCTTGTTATGGCATCTGTTAAAATGTTTTCAAGCAAAGAGTTCTCGGTCTGGAAAAGAAGCTTTGAGTGATACCAAATCAGTTTTATTTTTGCAGAAACAAGCAAAGAAAATGTCAAACCCAAGCTCAGATGAAAGCGGCAAGGAGCCAAACATTGGTAATGATCCTCCTAAAGGTGAAGTAAATGATGACCTTCCTGCAGAAGATCCAAAGAATTCAGAAGAAGAAGAAAGCCAAGATCCATCTCCTGAGGAGGTACATATTTTCATGCGCAGCTAATTGATTCCATTTGCTCAAAGCTTTTACGATGCTAGTGAACGATGAAGCATATGTTAAAGCCACAGGGATTAGGGAACACATTTTTGCTCAAAGTTTTTTTTGAAAATCCATGTGTACTTTGTCTTTCGTTTGCCCCGTGTACTTTGTTTCATTTTCTGCCATAAACCATGTGAATGACAGTTCATTCATAAGACTAGTATCCATCTATAAGTGTATAAGGGTATTTGAGGAAGATAGTGTAGGTTGATGAACGTGTTAGGGAAAATGACCTCAAATTTGATCGACTACAACTATATGAAACGGTACTTCTGCCAATTTTTCCTTGAGATTCGGGGCATAATTCTTTCCTTGCTATATATGTCCAGGAGGAACTTATGAAGAAAAAGTACGGTGGATTAGTGAAAAAGAAACCTCCATTGATATCTAAGGTGATTATTTTAGCTTTTACTTCAACTCTTTGGTATCTCGTTGTATTTTGAGTTTTACTTCAATTCTTGTCCTCATTGAATTTTCTATCAACCTCTTTTACATTTGCCAGGACCATGAACGTGCTTTCTTCGATTCTGCGGACTGGGCATTAGGAAAGGTACTCAGCTCTAGAAGAACTTTTGGCTGATTCAATCTTTAGCTAACGATCAATTTTGAAGTTTGTAAGCATCTTTTACCATGTTCTTTTCGTTTTTATTATCTTGCAGCAAGGGGCACAGAAGGCCAAAGCACCTGCTGAGGCACTTCGCCCAAAATTAGAGGTGCATTACCCTGTTACTCTGCGAAACACATTTCCAGTTTCTATTGTTGGTCTGAATAGCTTGCTTAGATTATTATTTTTCTGCCTTTGTCATTTTTTAACTTAGGCCGGAATAAAACAAATCAATGGTTAATCTCAATCCAAAACTTTTGGATCTCAGGCCTGACGGAACAATGTGTTGAATAGCATTTGATTTCCTGACTATTTGTTTCAGTAGGAGGAGCTCTATCTTGCTATATATATTCAAACTAAAACATGGCTGCATGAATTTGTCCTTTAAATAGTAACAAATAAAATGACAATTCATATACACACCCTGCTCCCAAGTTGCCTTGCGCTTGATTTATATTGAACTATCAGAACAAGATTGCATTACTTATAACTTATGTGTTCTGTGATAACAGCCCACACCACACCAGCAACTTCGTACTCGCCTCTCAGCTTCTTCTCTGACAGAGGCTGGTGAAGGTATGTATATAAAAGCTATTTCCTGTAGTGTGCTCTTAGTGTAAGCTAAACTTGGTCCTTTGACTTTTTTCCTTTTCGTTTAAAATGTGGCAGCAGATGGTAGCAACAACCGCCTTGACCAGCAAGATGAGCAGAGTGGAACACCAGCAGCGGATGGTGAGAATAAATAATTCTTAGAATCAGAAGCATCAGGGCCAACACATTCTTGAACAGCCTCATGGAAGATTCTTGCTGAATTAATTGAAGGTGGTGTTGTAAATCATGCTAGCTACTTATAGAGGTATAAAGAAAAGAAAGAATAAATGCTCGTGTGGCAAAAATTTTGTACTGAGATTAGATTTGTGGTCCTATACTGAGTTGATTTGCTTGCATAAAATTCAGAAAACTGCCTGCAACTTCTTGTTCATCTCCCATATGGCTGTGCTATTCCATCATGATGTAATATACTTCTTTGGTGGTAAAAGTTCTAAATGACCCATGGAATGAAATGTTAGACGTATACTTTTTTGCAATATTAATGGCTTTCCCTTTTGGTTCATTGTACTCGACTTCTTTTTATGATCTCATGCTACCCTCTTCTTCTTTTGCCAACAAACTACGATTTTGGTTCTTAACACACTAGAAATTATGTTCCAGAGGTCCGACACCCAACACCTTGTTGCTAGCAGTTGAAAAAGGTTTATTGGCTTGTTAAACAGGACAACATGATAAAAAATCTGCAACACCAACGTCATCTTTGATTTGCTTGGTTCAAACAAATGGAGAAACACTAAATGAGGTCGTAAATCCCCAGAGAATCGAAAATTCAATTAATAGACACTTTAGCAAACGCCATTCACTTCCAGAGCTGCAAATAAGCAAGTCAGTACTTAAACAATCGAAGCAGACCCTTAGAAGGCAATCGTTGATTCAACTAACAACAGCAGACACCCAGTGTAATCCCACAAGTGAGGTTGAGAGGATAGAGTGTACGCAGACCCCCGGCAAATGTGCAGTCATTGATTCAACTCTGCTCAGATTACTGGAATTGACAATGATGTTATGACTACTTTCTTACTTTTTAATGATTTGATACTTATTTTTTTGGTTTAACCATCGCCCATTTGAAGCTCACTGATCCATCCACAAAGGAGTAAACGTTTTCTACTTCGACTCGAACCCCATCTCCAGTTGGATGTGAAGGTACAAGTTCCCAACCATCCCCTTAGTAATGACATAATACCTAATAACTAAAAGGTGTGGGTATTTACTCTTAAAATCAAATAAAATTCTTAGAAGAATGCTTTAAATGGACCATACAACGGCCACACTCAAAGGGCAATTATGCTCTGCCTTTCAATTTATACATTTGTATAAGCTATAAACAAATACTTTAAACCTATATCCTTCCCTGGTACCATGGTTAATGGAGGAATCTAGCATCCGTGTCTCTCACCTTCAGCCGAACATAACCCATCATATTTATGTATTTTCATTGAGGAATAAGAAAGGGCAAAGTAGGTATACACACAAAAGAAAATTTTGAAGATGAAAAGAAAAGACTCACAGGCATTGATTCCAAACACAATATAAGAAATCGGATCAGCTTTGAATGTACAGTGCATAACTCTCACTAAGCAGCGCAGAGCTAAGAGAACAAGCAAATCTGTGTAATACAATAAAACCTTGCTTTTTTCTCCACACTAATCCATGCTCAAAGAGAAAGTAATAATTAACGAAAGAATACATTTGTAGACATGGAATCCCAGTAATTCTACTGTAAGAATCATGAAGCCCTCTCCAAAGGGCAAAAGACAGTTGGCAATACATGTGATACGTCTTCGTAGAACTGCTCTAATCAAAACGCTTCATTCCTTCATCAAAAGAAATATTCCTTTGCAGAAATGGACTAAGGCTTCTTGCTAGTACAAGAATGACGCTAACTGACTAAACACGATCACGCTGGCTTTCTTTCCTCCTGAAATATTTGACAATTGTATCTATGTTTCTACTAAAATCATAAATCTGCCCGGGATTAAAGTTTAACAGTTGCAAGAGAGAAAAATACTTACCTTATAGGAATTTATCACAAGAACTAAATTATCTATCAATCCTGCATAATTTATGACATAAAATAATCAGACATCAAGCAGTGACCAACACCATCATTTCCTTAAGGCCCAAGGAGCACGAATATTGACAAGATAAAGACACGGCAGATTTACCACATAGTACATGATAGCAAAGCTCTGAAAGCATATTCAGGTCTACTCAACATTCTGAAAAGCAATTATCAATCTCAAGTACCTTTCACGGTTTTACCCCAGAGAGGCAAGAGAAGAAAATTAACATGGCTTCGGGAGAATTCTGCCTTTGTTAGGATATACCATAACATCTATTAATGTGAATTTTGATCATAATTAACAATTTCTTGATCTCTTAAAAGCTTTGAGATACGTTTGAGCAACAGTGGGAATCATGCCAAACTATAGATTACTACAAGCAAAAGTGGCTAAGGGATTGATAAGTATGAGCTGATTACATTTTTACCTCCTGAAATGTGGAAGCCTAACTTTCTTGAATTTTCGTTCAATAACTGGAAAGCTGTCAAGAAAACATGAAAAATTCGATGCAAGAGAAAACGACAGAATGTTGAATCCTGTAGCAATACTGGTCAACAGTAAAACAGAGAAAGTGATACCACTACGTCACAAAAGTTTTACAGAACACAAAAAAACAAAATAAAAAATAAAGAACCACCACCGTCATGACTTAGTCTGCTACACAAATCCACTAACGCAGAGGTATTATTGGGTACACGCGTTGTTTCATTACAATATCTATGCTGGTAAACCTAAGAAACAGAAATACTAGGGCAAGGATGGCCACAAGTTTCTCTATCTTGTTCGTCTGGTCGTCTGTTCTTAGGCTGGAGGCATCGTCAAAAGGGGCAATGGGCTGGAATCAGGCATCGGAGATGATAGCTGTTTAGAGGCAAGTGTGAAAAGGCAAAGTAAAAGAAAGAGCATTAGAGACACAACACAGGCTTCAGGCTAGTCAAAGTTAGGTAGATGTGTTTGGGGCTAAACTGAAGTACAGAATACAGAAGCCCATTGATTATGTACAAGACAAAAAATAAGGCAAAAATTCTGTACCTCCGGCTGCTAACAACCCTCTACACCCTAGTAGCCATAGGATTTCCCATATGCAGGAGGGTTATGGCTGGAAACCCTGGAAAAATTTGAACAAGTAAATAACAAAACCTTTTCATAGTAAGTGAAAGATAGTCTGAATGTCAAAGCATGTCGTCAAATAATGCTTTACCCTGCACTACTAGATCGCCCAGAAGAATACGCGCCATATGGTGCATAACTACCTCCACCACCAACCTGAAAAATGAATTCAGATCTACTATTACAAACATATTTGGTTTGCTATACAAACATAGCAGCAAATTAGAAGATCATTGATTAGAATAGGAACAACAGAACAAGATAACTTGAGTTTTACCTGTAAAAATGAGATAACGTCAATCAAACTAACTTCTAAAAGATGAACACTGAGCATTACCTGTGAACCGCCATAACTTTCAGTTGAAGGCAAATCATTGTAATCATGTCCACCTGAATAAGATGAATAACCATGCCGGCGCGATCTATTATCACGATTTGCATATCTTGAACCATCTAGCGTGTTTGCAGGCATTGGGACGTAAGAAAGGCCAGGAGAAAATGCAGCAAAAGCTCCTTCCATCTCAAATGTATTGGCCCTCAACCGCATAAGTACTTGCAATAACGCATTGCCAGCAACATTAGCATCTCCAGTAATCTGAAGGAGAAAAACACAATAACATGACATAAGAATTTCTTGTAGGGACTACACCAAAACCCCAAACATCACAACCCCAACCTACAAAGAACTCCTCAGCGGTAAACAAAACAAGTGAGACAATATTACACAAGGAAAAAAATACAAAACCTGTTTACCTGCACCATCTCGTCATCTTCAGATGCCACTTTGGGAAGATTTTCCTTCGAAAGGATGCGGATGCTTGCCCTTGTGGTATTTCGCATCTCATTGATAATGGAACCACCTTTACCAATAAGGCATCCAACTCGTGAACTAGGTACAAGCAGGCGAGTCGTCAGGACAGCATCACCAGATTCTTTTTCAGTTTTCTCACTACTTCTTGGTTGCAAACGCATTGTTGCATCGATTGTAGGCGATTGATCTTCATATGCCTGAGATCACAATTGGATAAGAAACAAACGCTACGGAGAGGCATTCTCAGTCCTAGCAATCAAATGATCAATTCAATAACCAAGAAACTGTTGCTCACCTCCTTTGCAGATACAAATATAACGCAATCATCTCCTTCAGCTGCAGCACTATCGACTTTAATACCTGCACCTGATTCCTGTCTTAGCTGTTTGATAATGCTTCCACCTTTGCCA